>NC_090648.1:447500-535000 GCF_040937935.1 Hyperolius riggenbachi
AGAAATTAGGCTGGCAAAGATTGAAGCTGAAAATCAAATTGCTAGGGATATCAAATCTAACCCAAAAAAGTTTTACAAGTACATCAACTCTAAAAAAAAAAAAAAAAAGAAAAGTTGACTGTATAGGACTCCTAAAGGGTTCTTTACAGTAAGAGTGATTACGATGTGGAATGCATTGCCACAGGAAGTCGTTATGGCAAACTCTATACCTGCATTTAAAGGGGGCTTAGATGCTTTCCTTGCGTTGAAAGACATCCATGGCTACAATTACTAGGTAATGCCTAATGATGTTGATCCAGGGATTTTATCTGATTGCCATCTGGAGTCGGGAAGGAATTTGTTTCCCTTTTGGGGCTAACTGGACCATGCCTTGTGAGGGCAGTGGTGCTCACTGCCAGGTCGTGATCACGCTTACGTGTGGATTCACGACCATTTTGACGCATTCCGCCTCGGACATGCTAAGCCGTGAATAGATTTTCAACCACGAAAATCTGCTTCGGCTTCGCGTGAATGCGGACAGAAATCTGCATTCATGCTCGTGAAACCCGGCGCTGAAGTCGTGGTTAGCGGAAATGCGTCAAACTATGCGGAAGTGACACATTGCAGGCCAATCAGAGGGCCCCAGCCAGGCCCTAGCAACCAATCACAGGAGGGGAGCTATGCCCTCCCCTCCTGAATATAAAGCGGCGGCCATGATGGAAAAGCTCTGTCCTTGCTAGACTGTGGTGCTGAGAGGATTATCTCCAGGCCATTGTTGTTTGAGCAAGTGCATTTATTGTGTTAAAAACAAAGCGTTTTTTTTTGCTAACACTGCTCTTATACTGTACACAGTTAGCTAGTCAGTGAGTGATTGCTGTAGTTAGTTGTAGTCAGTGTTGTGTAGTGGGAGTGTGGGAGTCTAGTGATTATTTAACTGTGTGTAGTGCAGGCAGGTTCAGTGCTGCAGTGTAGTCAGTGTAGTGGGAGTGGGGATTATCTGTGTGTAGTGCAGGCAGGCAGGTTAGTGCAGCTGCAGTGTTCACTTGTATATTCCAGTGACAGTTATACACTTGTACTATTTGCAGGCAGCCAGTCACACCGCCGGCGCCGCCACTCTCTGCCAGCGCTGTTCATTCATTCTGTCAGTGACCTTGTGCCGTGCCCAGTGCCCACTGCTCGCTCGCTGGCATATAAGCTTTTCATTACACACTTGTATATTATTTCAGTGACAGTTATACACTTCACTTGTACTATTTGCAGGCAGCCAGTCACACCGCCGGCACCGCCACTCTCTGCCAGCGCTGTTCATTCATTCTGTCAGTGACCTTGTGCCGTGCCCAGTGCCCACTGCTCGCTCGCTGGCATATAAGCATCTCATTACACAGTGTGACATCCTTGTGTGCCCACTGCATCCTTCAGTGACCTAGTTGTATATCCAGTGCCCACTGCTGTGCCCACTGCATCCTTCAGTGACCTTGTACTGTGCCCACTGCATCCTTCAGTGACCTAGTTGTATATCCAAAGAGAAAAAGAGAGAACACCAAGAGCCCAATATAGTGTAGTATGTACTGGTAAGGTATAATTGATAGAGTAATAATATTAATTTAATACTCACAAACCAGGGTTACCAAGTAGGCAACCACTGTCAAAGCAGGTGGGGAGATTGTCCTGACCCCACTCAGGATTAAAAAGTCGCTCTCTATAGTTGAAGAAGAAAGGGTACAACCCTCCATCAAGGGTGGACTTGATGTAGATAATAGGATAACAGAGGCGCCAATAGGATAAAAAACACTAAAAGAACTTAAAAACCCATCTTGGTAATAGAGGAGGCAGTGGTGGACTCACCCCCTCCAAGCAGAACACACGACTGTGGATTTTCAGTCAAAACAATTTTATTGGATACTCCAAATAAAGTGCAACGCGTTTCACGGGATACAAACCCGCTTCATCGGGCAATAACAGATAGGAGTAAACAGCTGTAACAGAGACAATAGAGTAAATGAAACTGTAGTGCTTTGGCAAAATTCATTCTGATTATTCGGACATTGATTTGGCTATGAATATATTTCAATAGTGGCATAAAAATATGTTGCATAAATCTGCATGCATATGCATGAACCTGTGTTTGAAATACATGCAATCGACAGAGAATTGTGGTATACAATAGCAAAGATTATTGGGGGGGGGGAAAAAAAAAAAAAAAGGTTGCATAAATTTGTATGCATATACATAAACCTGTGTTCAAAATACAGTTGACAGAGTAGATGGGGTAATGGGCAGGATTCAATGGGAAAAGGCCACGGTGGACAGGAAGTGCATTTATTTGGCTATGAATATACCTCAAGAGTGGCATAAAATACGTTGCATAGATTTGCATACCTATACATAAACCTGTGTTCGACAAACATACAATTGACAGAGGCTTGTGGCAGGAATTAGTATCCAAACTATTGCTAGTTTTAGTGGAAGTATGAATCGCACAGTGAATTATACGTTTAAATTAAATAAAATACAATAGCAAAGATTTGTAACCGAGATTAAGCTTATATAAAAGGACTACTGAATATGGAATCTAGTAATTAGAACCAATATGTAATAGTACCCAAAAGGTATTAAAATGTGCCTGTAGAGGTAAAGGAAAGATAGGACTTACCATCTGCCAGTATCATCAACACTGAGCGCCTCTGTGCTGGTTGAGGACGCTTTAGCATGTTAAATAGAGGAGGTAATGGACGGGAGCCAATGGGAAGATGCCACAGTGAATCAGGAAGTGACGTCAGGAATGAGACAGCAAAAAAATTAGATGGACTGTGTGATGTGCCGTTAAAGTCACACCGGCAGTGGATGTATGGGAAGGGTGCGCCGATAACTGTGCATTAAATTAAAAGAAAAAAGGGTTTGTGTTTAAGTAACATAGGTGTGCACTAATGACCCAGGTAGCCATCTTAGCGGAGGCACAATTGTAAGAAGCAGTAACAAGCTGCCATATGTGTGGCAGAGTAGTATTGATAAATAAGAGGGGTGGCTTGGCGCCCTCTAGTGAGCAATTTCAGAATAGTATGTGTAGGTAATTAAAAATAGTGGTTGAGCGATGTGAGGATTTTAATGCACACTTTTGGTAAAATAAATAATTTAGGTACCTATAAATCTGTACAGTATGAAGGTAAACAAAAATAGACAAATGCATTATGGAAATGGTGAACATTAAATTCAAAAGCACACAAAAAAAACTGATAAGTGTTGCATATTAATTATGAACATTATGTTTGTAAAATGCAAAGATTATGGAAACGCACACTGTATTGTCAAGTGGTAACCATAAAATCAATATTTAAAACAGGATATAACATATAATAATATAATAAAAATGATATATGAAACATAAAAGATAGATCATAAAATATGGATTAGATATTACAATTAAATTCAATTCAGACAAAATATAGCACGTAAAGTAATAAAATCTGATGATTATTGCGCTAAAAAGAGAGGACTAGCTAAAAGGTATAACGGATATGTAGGATAGGATCAGTATATTTTTTCCAAGGCTTCATTGAGCCCTTCTGGAACCAGTGTCTTTAGCGTCTGCATCCAGTACATTGAGCCCTTCTGGGACCAGTGTCTTTAGCGTCTGCATCCAGTACATTGAGCCCTTCTGGAACCAGTGTCTTTAGCGTCTGCATCCAGTACATTGAGCCCTTCTGGAACCAGTGTCTTTAGCGTCTGCATCCAGTACATTGAGCCCTTCTGGAACCAGTGTCTTTAGCGTCTGCATCCAGTACATTGAGCCCTTCTGGAACCAGTTTTTTTAGCGTCTGCATCCAGTACATTGAGCCCTTCTGGGACCAGTGTCTTTAACGTCTGCATCCAGTACATTGAGCCCTTCTGGGACCAGTGTCTTTAGCGTCTGCATCCAGTACATTGAGCCCTTCTGGAACCAGTGTCTTTAGCGTCAGCATCCAGTACATTGAGCCCTTCTGGAACCAGTGTCTTTAGCGTCTGGATCCAGTACATTGAGCCCTTCTGGGACCAGTGTCTTTAGCGTCTGCATCCAGTACATTGAGCCCTTCTGGAACCAGTGTCTTTAGCGTCTGCATCCAGTACATTGAGCCCTTCTGGAACCAGTGTCTTTAGCGTCTGCATCCAGTACATCTCGAGTTTTTTGAGTTTGTTACGGGCATCAGATTCTGTTTCATTAATGGTGTCGATTAAAGTGATGGTGAATGTGTCAGGGTTGCTATGGTGCTCGGAGTGAAAGTGACGTGAGACACTGTGCATGGGGTATTTATTCAATATGTTTCTTTTATGTTGGCCAATGTGGCTACGGGCTATTTGTGTAGTTCTGCCAACGTATTGGAGACGGCAGGCACAAGAGATAACATAGATAACGAAGTTTGATTGGCAGGAGATGAATTACTTGATTGGATACTGTATGTTGGTGATGGAGGAACTGAAGGATGGGGTGTTGGTTACAAAACAGCATGCCAGGCAACGTGGGTGATTACATGACCAAGAACCAGGCATGGACGGGGTTGGGTTGGTGACAGCTTTAGTATGGTGATTTCGTAGTCGACTAGGGGCAAGTATGCTTCGGAGGTTTGGTGCCCTCCTATAGGTGATGAGAGGTTTGGGTGGTAGGATGGGTCTGAGAAAGGGGTCCTGTAATAGAATCTCCCATCTGTTGTTCAATATAGTTTTTATGCCCTGATGTTCTCTACTGTAACGAGTAATGAATCTGGGGGGGTGGGTTGTTATCAGTACTATTCATAGGAAGTGGGTGAGATGATGTGGAGAATTTAGCCTTATGGCACGCATCACGGATTAATTTTTTGGGGTACTTCCGGGCAGTGAATTTTTGGGTAAGTAATTTAGATTGCATTTCATAATTATGAATATCAGTACAATTTTTATGGATTCTCCTGAATTGGTTATATGGTGTGTTTTGGGTCCATGGTCGGTAGTGGAAGCTTTGGAAATGGATATAATTATTTGAGTCAACAGATTTGAAAAAGGTTTTAGTTTTGATTCCATTTTGTTCAATAAAGATGGTCAGATCAAGAAAATCGATGGAGTTGGGGTGGTGCTGAGAGGTAAATTCTAGGCCCGCTTTATTGGTGTTGAGAAATTGTAAAAAAGCTGGGATTAATGTAGTGTCGCCTTTCCAGATGAAGAATAAGTCATCAATATACATTGTACAGTACAATGTTGTTCTTAAATGGATTATTATGTTATAAGAGTTGTTGTTCAATAAAGCCCATGGTAAGGTTGGCATAGGAAGGTGCAAATGAACTGCCCATGGCTGTTACCTTTTAGCTAGTCCTCTCTTTTTAGCGCAATAATCATCAGATTTTATTACTTTACGTGCTATATTTTGTCTATATTGAATTGAATTGAATTGTAATATCTAATCCATATTTTATTATCTATCTTTTATGTTTCATATATCATTTTTTATTATATTATTATATGTTATATCCTGTTTTTTTTTTTTTTTAATAATTTTTATTTAAAGAAAGCTTAGTAACAGACATCATTTATACATTTCAGCAATGTCAATAACAACATTAGATCAGAACATTAATGATGACAACAGTTACAACACTATGATCGAAGGAGACTCTTCTTGTAAATAGTCCAAGTCTTTTTTTTTTTTTCTCCTTGTATATTATAGCTTCCTTTTTTTTTTTCTTATTTTTTTTTTTTCCCCTATATTCTATATATAACATAAACAGAATAGCCATTGCTAGATTGTGAGGGTTCCAGTGCGATCATAACCTTTGCTCGAAACAACCCTAGGAGCCCTAGGAGCCCTTATGGGGCTAATAAACTGGGCCCAGTGCTGTACTACATCAGCCTTTCCTCCCCGGAAGGAATGTGCCTAGTCAGATATAGCGCAGCAATGGCTTTAACCTTTTCTACAACTACAGCATACAGATCCTGATGATGTTTCTATTTCCATCACATCTTGGCATTACACATCAATTTTGACCTTTGAGATCTATCAATTAAATCCACACAACTTATCTATGACCTTTTCCTGCGGTCAAATTGGGTACTTCAAGCTTGACCTGAGGTATTCTATTTTGTGGGCATATCAGCGTAAGAAGAGAGGATAGAAGGGAATTCAGATACCAACATCCAGAAACCCTAAAGTGCCCGCAATATGGCTAGTGAGATACCATTTAGTGTATTTAAATGGTTCCATAAAAGTTAGCAGGTCCGTTCCTGCAACATAGTGTTTAATAAATGGAGTCCAGGTTTTAAAGAATTTAGCTGTATTTTTTGATTTACATTGTTCAGCGTCAAATTTGTTAATGTACATTAGTTTACTCATTGTATCAATTAGGTTTCTGGATGTTGGAGGAAATGAATAAACCCACTGCGTTAAAATACACTTTTTAGCTGCCAGAAAAACTAAATGCTCAAGTGGCTTTAATGGCGTATCTTTATCACTTGTAACAGGGTCTGTAACATGAAAAAGAGCATTCCAAGGATCATTCCCTCTTTGTATTTTGGTTAGGTTCAGACACATGACACGAGCATCAAGCCAGAACTTTTGTATAGTAGGACAGGACCACAATAGGTGGAAGAGGTCTGGGTAAGAGTATGCACATTTCGGGCAGGAGGTCAGATAATCCGTCCTTCCTGTTGCTTGTTTAAAGTTAAATGCATAATATCCTTTATGTATGATTTTCATTTGCATTTCCCTCCATGTTTCCGCCGTAATAATTGAACAGACTATTGTCCATCCTTTCTCCAACAACGGGGCCATCACTTCCGTGGTAGTGCATAGCATTTTAGCCCAGTAGGAGAGATGCTTAAAGGGAGCAGTGCCGAGTTTAAATAATCTCAGCACTGTGTATAAGTCAGAGATGGATTTTTTTTCTTGTAAGGGAGTAATAATCTTGTAGAATTGCTCGTGAGAAGGGAGAGAGGTTTTTGGGCCTATAGATGCATCTATATAATGTTTCACCTGGTGATATACCATGACTGAGTTATTGGGAAGCTTGTATTTTTTCTGTAATGAGAGAAAGCTTAGCAGACGGGCATCTGGGCCTAATACATCAGCTAAGTTTGTTATCCCTTTTTTCTCCCATATCCTAGAGATACTTGTGCCTTGGCCTCCTGGGAAGTCTGGAGAGGACCACAAAGGTAATAATGGAGAAATATGACCTGGGAGAGAAATGTATTTCCGGAATTCTCTAAAGGCTAAACACGTGTCTCTCAATAAGATACTTTTCCTTATCTTATCAGGTAGTTTAGTTATTTTGGAATGTAGGATTCCAGCTAGAGACCATGGGAAACATAATTCGTTTTCAAGAGTGGTATTCGTGAAGAAGCTTGTGCGGCCTAGCCAATCTCTGGCATGCCTCAAGATAGATACCAGATTATACGCCCTAATATTCGGGAAATTAACCCCAATATTCTCCCTTGGGTTTTGTAGAAGTCTAAGTGGTATTCTTGCTCTTTTTCCTTTCCATAGAAAAGCTTTGAAGGCTCGTGTCATGATCTGAATATCTTTGTGTCTCAAGAGTATTGGCAAGGTCTGGAGCGGGTAAAGAAGTCTGCCAAAACTAACCATTTTAATAAGGTGTAACCTACCCAGTAGAGACAAAGGTAACCCCCTCCATTGTTCCAGTTCCGCCACGACCCTTGTGATAATGGGGGTGAAATTAAGAAAGTAGAGTTTTGTTGCGTCTCTGGGTACTTTTATTCCCAAATAGTATATATATTCTTTAGCTATCTGAATGCCCACATTTTCCGTTAGATACCTCACTAATGATTGGGGTGTATGAGGGTCTAGAAACAAGATTTCTGACTTTGTCTTGTTTATATAGAGGCCTGAGAGTGTTCCAAAGTGTTCTAACAGCTCAAAAACTCCTTGTAAGTCTCTCTTGGGATTCCCTATGTATAACAAAATATCATCAGCAAATAGAGAACAATGTATAGATTTGGTTCCCAGTTTTAATCCCTGAAAGACCTCCCCTGTTCTTATAAGTTCTGCAAGTGGTTCTATTGCTAAATTGAATAGGAGAGGGGAGAGGGGGCAACCCTGACGTGTGCCCTTGCAAAGTTGTACAACTGAGGAAGCAACTCCCTCCACTATTATTCTAGCCGTTGGGGAATCATATATTGAATGGATATAATTTAAAAATGTTCCACCAAATCCCATTTTTATCATAACCTTATCTAGCCAGTCCCATCTGATACTATCGAAGGCCTTCTCTGCATCCAGGGACAAAATAGCCCCCAGACGCAGAGAAGGGCCTCCCAACCGCGCATTTTCCAACACAGCCATGACCCTTCGAATATTTAGGACCGCCGTTCTTCCTTGGACGAACCCCACTTGGGAGTCCTTTACCAGCTCAGGAAGGAGAATAGCGAGACGTTGTGCTAAAATCTTGGAAAGCAGTTTAACATCGCAGTTGAGCAGGGATATAGGGCGATACGACCCGGGGTCTAAAAGATCTTTGTTCTTTTTAGGAAGAATTTTAATAAAGGCTTCCCGAGCTGTGTCGGGGAGTTGTTCTTTTCTTAAGATATGGTTATATAATTTACCCAAATATGGAGCTACATCTTTCCTTAGACCTTTAAAAAATTCAAATGAGAACCCGTCAGGTCCTGGTGCTTTACCGCTGGGGATATCCTTTAGCGTTGCCATTATCTCGGCCTCAGTGATCGGGGCATTAAGCATATCTATATCCTCTTCTGATAATCGAGGTAGGTGTAATTTATCAAGGAAGTCGTTAACTCCCGGATTGGGTTTGGGAGGGCTTTCATACAGTTTTTGATAGTATTCGTAGAATATTTTTGCAATGTCAGCAGGGTCCGTGAAAATCTGACCTTTTTTGTTTCTGATGTGCGTAATATGCTGGAATTTATGCTTACCTCTTGCTATATTTGCCAAGAGTTTACCCGCTTTATTACCGAATTTAAAGAAGGTCCAGTCATTGTGCGACCTCCAAAACATTGCGTATCTATTATATAATAAGTCTAGAACTTGTTTAGCATCTATCCATTTTTGTCGCGAGGGCTCAGACATGGATATGATATATTCATTATACGTATGTCTAGCTTTGACAGAGGCTTGTGAATATTCGTCAAAGGCCTTTTTCTTTCTTCTGCTGACATATGCCAAAATTTCCCCTCGCATCACTGATTTGCCGGCTTCCCAAAATAACATTGGGTCTTTTACATGCTGTTTGTTGTTACGGGCATAGTCTAACCACCACATTTGGAGTTGATTTAAAAAATCCTCATCGTTAGTTAAGTAGGAAATCTCCATTGTTTAAATGTTAGTGGACTCTTACCTGCCAAATTTATCTGTAGTGATATTGGGGCATGGTCTGATATTGTTATTTCTGCAATCGATGTTTTTGAGATTGAGCGCATTGTAAATGGTGTCACCAAAAACATGTCTATGCGTGATAGGGACCTATGCACTGGCGAGTAAAAGGAGAAATCCCTGTGAAGAGGGTTTAAAAATCTCCACGCATCTAGTAAGTTAAGGGAATCTACAAATGTGGCCATTCTTTTGTCATTTTCATTAGTATTTATATTAGATAAAGGTTTTGCTACTTGTCTTCTATCCTCAGTCGGATTGAGAGCAGCGTTCCAGTCCCCTCCCATTACACATATATTTGATGGGGATATGGCGGATAACAGAGAGGTAATTTCTGAAAGGAAATGTTCATTAGCCGTGTTGGGGCCATATAAATTAAAGATAGACATCTGTGTTCCTCTTATTTCCATATCTAACTGTATCCATCTCCCCTCTGACTCATCTATTTTCTGATGAAGAATTTTGCATTGTAATGATTTATTCAGCAGAATTAAAGTCCCAGATTTTCTACCTTTTGCGGGAGCCCCCACTACAGTACCCACCCATAGCTTTTGCATTAGCCTGTATTCGTCTGGCCTCAGGTGGGTTTCCTGTAGCAAAGCCACATCAGCCTTCAATCTATGCAGGTGTCTCAGGATCTTTATTCTCTTTTCACCAGTCCTGAGGCCCTTTACATTCCAAGATATTACATTTATCTCAGGGAGGTAACCATATCAACCGGATTTTACATAAGATTAATAGTAAAGTGATGTGGGGGAGTTGCATCCCAGCAGAGTACAACTCGCTCCCATAGGATACGTTTCGTGTGGGTCTCAATAAGTCTGATGTGATGGATAGTGGATCAGTATTCAAACAAAACATTAAAACTATGTACAAAAACATCATGTTATTCATTCTCGTAGGACTTCCTTTTTTCCCCATGTAAAGTGGAAGCAACAGGACGACGAGACACATTACATTGCGAGGCCATGATTGGACCCCATGCGTGCAAAACACACCAGGGGCGCAGCCAGGACCCACGTCCCGTTTTTTATACAAGTCAGTGTCTCTCGTCATCTCATTACCCACACTTATTCTACTCCGGCCCTTTTAGGAACTAGTAATGAACGAATGCTTTCCTAAGAAAGCAAAAATAGCATTTACCTCCACACCGTGTAACGGATATATGTCTACCGAGAGAGGGAGGTCACATTATAAAGCAAAAAGAATTTAAAGGTTTTGCCATTATGAGCATGTAGACTATCAACCCTTATAACGGTATATTCAATATTAACTCCCCTCCTTTCCAGCTGCATCCCCTAATCCCCTGTTGTCACATTTTCCCGCCTTCAGGGTGTTGCACATGGAAGCGTGTCGTCGCCAGAGTCGTTGGTATGTGCTTGATCATCTTTAATGCATGGGGATTTAGATGGCGGGCCCTCCCCTGTAGAGCCAAAGCTGGATGCAATACTCCTTCTCGCCTTTGGAGAGTATGCTAGCGAGTGGTTTTCTTGTAGGCTTGTAGCATAAGTATGTGCATCAGATGCATCAGTAAATGTCTTAATGGTAGAGTCAGGATGATAGATTTTAAGTACTGCCGGATAGACTAATGCGAAACGTACTTTCTTGTGTATTAGCATTTGACATGTAGGAGAGAATTCCTTACGAGCTTTCGACACTTCAGCCGAGAAGTCCGCAAAAACCAGCACCTTATTCCCCTCAATGTCCAAAGATTTCTGTGATCTAAAGGCTTGTAAGATCTTGTTCCTGTCATTATAGTCCAGATATCGGGCTATTACCACCCTTGGTCTTTTGAATTCAGGTTTTAAAGGACCTAAGCGATGTGCGCGTTCAACTTTCAGCGGGCCTGTAATTCCTAGTTTGTCAGGGATGATGTCCATACACAGTTCCATCAGCGTATCAGGTTTGAATGATTCGGGTATACCCACAAACTTAAGATTGTTCCGGCGAGATCTGTTTTCCAGATCGTCTATACGGTCTGCAAAAATGATTTGTTTTTTATCACAGAGGTCGTTTTGCTTCTGGACTAACACCACTGTATCTTCGAGCTGACTTATGCGTTTTTCACTTTCTTGAAGCCGTTCACTGTGATCTTTGAGCTGCGTCATTATAGGAGCCATTTGGTCTGCAATCGCTTTTGTTATGATAGCAGAAAGATCATGCTGCAAGTATGACGCCACTTCAGCCGCTAGTTTTTTATAGTTAATAGAAGGGGGTTTCCCCTGTCGACCTGCTGGAGTGTCATTTTCACTGGCGGATTCCATTTCTGAAGCCGGGTTACTTTTAGACTTAAAGTTAGATCGTATTTTAGGGCGGAGTGGTGACTTTTTGGTACGTTGAGATTTGGCCAAAAATTTGTCCATTCCTATGGTTTAATATTAAAGCAATCACAGAAGGAAAGTGGGGAAAAATGACAGCATAGAGTAAAATTCTCTCACCAATCTGCAGGTCCTTGCTTGAGCGGAGGAAGTTATTGTCGGAGCACAGCCGATCCGTCTGACTGTGTATTGCTTCAGGCAATCAGCCTAGTTGTTTGTTCCTCGACCTCCTTCCCCGTATGTGGTCAGTAGGGTATCATGTGCCCATATGCCCTCAAGAAGATTGCAATGCGGGGAGGTGATTTTCACTGCGCTGTATGTATTCTTGGCAAGGAGCGCAGTCCGGATAAGGTGTTGAGTGGGGGGCCCTTACAGCACAGAAGACCGTGTTCCTGCCTCTAGGCATCCGTCTGAAGGCTGCAGAGGGTGTGGGTAAGTTCCGCCTTGCAGTGCGGGGTTCTGACGCAAGTTGCGTCTATTGGGCCTAGCCGCCGGCAGAAGCCGGGGACTAAATTTGTGCGGCACGCCTCTGGCGCGGAGGAATGCGGCCCGCTGTCAGTGCGTCCGCTCGGTTCCTGGGTACCTGCACAGCTCTGTCTTATGTCTCGGGGATGCAGCCCGGACGTTGGGGAGAGCCCAGGGATGTGTGGAGGCTGTGTGAGGACCGGAGCTCCCGCTCTTGCTTCCTCTCACATAGGGCGCCGGAACCGGAAGTCATATCCTGTTTTAAATATTGATTTTATGGTTACTACTTGACAATACAGTGTGCGTTTCCATAATCTTTGCAATTTACAAACATAATGTTCATAATTAATATGCAACACTTATCAGTTTTTTTTGTATGCTTTTGAATTTAATGTTCACCATTTCCATAATGCATTTGTCTATTTTTGTTTACCTTCATACTGTACAGATTTATAGGTACCTAAATTATTTATTTTACCAAAAGTGTGCATTAAAATCCTCACATCGCTCAACCACTATTTTTAATTACCTACACATACTATTCTGAAATTGCTCACTAGAGGGCGCCAAGCCACCCCTCTTATTTATCAATACTACTCTGCCACACATATGGCAGCTTGTTACTGCTTCTTACAATTGTGCCTCCGCTAAGATCGCTACCTGGGTCATTAGTGCACACCTATGTTACTTAAACACACACCCTTTTTTCTTTTAATTTAATGCACAGTTATCGGCGCACCCTTCCCATACATCCACTGCCGGTGTGACTTTAACGGCACATCACACAGTCCATCTAATTTTTTTGCTGTCTCATTCCTGACGTCACTTCCTGATTCACTGTGGCATCTTCCCATTGGCTCCCGTCCATTACCTCCTCTATTTAACATGCTAAAGCGTCCTCAACCAGCACAGAGGCGCTCAGTGTTGATGATACTGGCAGATGGTAAGTCCTATCTTTCCTTTACCTCTACAGGCACATTTTAATACCTTTTGGGTACTATTACATATTGGTTCTAATTACTAGATTCCATAATCAGTAGTCCTTTTATATAAGCTTAATCTCGGTTACAAATCTTTGCTATTGTATTTTATTTAATTTAAACGTATAATTCACTGTGCGATTCATACTTTCACTAAAACTAGCAATAGTTTGGATACTAATTCCTGCCACAATCCTCTGTCAATTGTATGTTTGTCGAACACAGGTTTATGTATAGGTATGCAAATCTATGCAACGTATTTTATGCCACTCTTGAGGTATATTCATAGGCAAATGAATGCACTTCCTGTCCACCGTGGCCTTTTCCCATTGAATCCTGCCCATTACCCCATCTACTCTGTCAACTGTATTTTGAACACAGGTTTATGTATATGCATACAAATTTATGCAACCTTCCCCCCCCCCCCCCCAATAATCTTTGCTATTGTATACCACAATTCTCTGTCGATTGCATGTATTTCAAACACAGGTTCATGCATTTGCATGCAGATTTATGCAACATATTTTTATGCCACTATTGATATATATTCATAGCCAAATCAATGTCCGAATAATCAGAATGAATTTTGCCAAAGCACTACAGTTTCATTTACTCTATTGTCTCTGTTACAGCGGTTTACTCCTATCTGTTATTGCCCGATGAAGCGGGTTTGTATCCCGTGAAACGCGTTGCACTTTATTTGGAGTATCCAATAAAATTGTTTTGACTGAAAATCCACAGTCGTGTGTTCTGCTTGGAGGGGGTGAGTCCACCACTGCCTCCTCTATTACCAAGATGGGTTTTTAAGTTCTTTTAGTGTTTTTTATCCTATTGGCGCCTCTGTTATCCTATTATCTAGTTGTATATCCAGTGCCCACTGCTGTGCCCACTGCATCCTTCAGTGACCTTGTACTGTGCCCACTGCATCCTTCAGTGACCTAGTTGTATATCCAGTGCCCACTGCTGTGCCCACTGCTTCCTTCAGTGACCTTTTACTGTGCCCACTGCATCCTTCAGTGACCTAGTTGTATATCCAGTGCCCACTGCTGTGCCCACTGCATCCTTCAGTGACCTTGTACTGTGCCCACTGCATCCTTCAGTGCCGTTGTACTGTGCCTGGTGCATCCTTCAGTGACCTTGTACTGTGCCCACTGCATCCAGTGATTAATTACTAGCAACATGTCTGGCAGGGTTTCGCGGGGTGAGAGGAAAGGGAGTTCAATTGCCTCAGCCACTTCTGGGACTGCTCCACGTCCAGGGAGAGGACGCCCAGCTGTACGTGGTCGTGATGCAGCAGAAAGGGGGGCAGCAAAGCCTGGGCCGAGTCAGCGGACGCCATTGTCCAAATATTTTAACGTTTCTGGTCCCCGTGTGGTGGTTGAGCAAATGGAACCTGACGTACTCATGGACATCATGACTTCCTCCCAGACCTCTACTGTGAGCACCACTCCAAGCAGCAGCAGCAGCCAACATCCCACGCTTGTTGTGACATCCACCCCAGCACCCACTGGTCAGCAGCCCTCCCAGGATGACAGCGTTCTGTCCCTCAGTCCAGCATCTGGGAACCTGCTGATGCAAGAAGCTCAGGACTTACTGGGGACTGATGTGGCAGAGATTAAGATCGGGCCACAATCACAGCGTTGTTGAGTTCTGGTGATGAAGAAGAGGGGTCTGTGTCTGGGGATGTAGGGACAGAAGAGATGGCGAGGGAGTCAGAGGAAGAGCTGGATTATGATGATGCTGCTGATGATGACGACGTTGTGGACCCTAACTATGCGCAGCCTGCTGAGTCCGGGGAAGAATGGTCAGAGCAGGATGACGAGTCACCTCGGCCTAGGCAAGGATATCGCCGTATGTCAGGCAGGGGCATCGGCAGCAGTGGGCGTGGAGGAAGTAGACAGGACACTGCTTCAGCCGGCACCACCACCATGCAACCCCCGGCAACTACTACCACACATTGTTCCACTGCACCCTCTGCTAGTGGGGGCCGCAGTAAATTAAAGTCACCAGTGTGGGATTGCTTTGACGAATGTACTGATGACAAAAGGTATGCGGTGTGTAGGTTATGCAGCAAAAGATTGAGCCGTGGGAAAAGTCTGAGCAAGATGGGTACCTCATCCCTCCAGGGCCACCTGAGAAGCCGCCACTGCCGCGAGTATGCGGACTTTATGAGGAAACAGGCACTGCTGGCAGGGGTTCTTGAGAGCAGAAGGCCCACCAGCGCAGCAGCATCATCCCTCCCTCAGGGTCGTGAATCCCCCACAGCAGCAGCAGTAGTAGCACGCAAGCGCTCTTCCACCTCGGCTACTCAGGACACAGACATTGAGGCTGGCAGCCAGTGGTCGTCTCTCTCCTCTGTCTCCCCTGCATCCCAGCGTCGTCAGACCCTGCTGAGCGACACCTTTCAGGGTCTGACCAAGCCTCTGCCTCCAAGCCACAGGCGGATCCGCAAACTAAATGGCTTGCTGGCCCGGGCCATGGCATCACAGCTGCTTCCCTACTCCCTGGTGCAGGAGGGGAGCGCCATGCGGACGCTGCTCCAATTTGGCATCCCCGAGTGGCAAGTCCCCAGTCGCCACTATTTCAGCAGGAGCGCGATCCCAGCACTCCACAAGTTTGCGGTGGAAAACGTGGCCCGTTCCCTGGACTACTCTGTGGGCAAGCGTGTCCACGTGACCATGGACTCGTGGAGTAGCAGATTTGGGACAGGTCGCTACCCGTCCTTTACGGCCCACTGGGTGACACTGATGGGAGGGAGGACAAGAGCGCATCAGCCCAGCTAGTGGTGCCACCACGCGGGATCAGGGGGGGATGCAGAAGGGTCCTGTCACGACACTCCCTCTGCACCCGGAAAGCAAGCCCGCCTCGGCAGCAGCAGCGCCAAGCCTCGGCACTGCCAAGCCCTTTTAAAATTGGTGACCCTGGGGAAGGAGAGGCTTACGGCCACCAACGTCCTGGCCGCCCTCAGGAAGCAGGAGCGGAGGTGGCTGACCCCCAGAGGCCTGGAAGTGGGGTATGTGGCAGCCGATAACGGGGCCAACCTGGTGGCAGCAGTGCAGCAGGGAAACCTCCAGCACATCCCCTGCTTGGCCCACATGCTCAATCTTGTGGTGCAGCGCTTCTTGCGCACCTACCAGGGGATGAGCGAGCTGCTGCAGAATGCCCGGGCGGTGGTACGCCTTTTTCCGCCTGTCAGCCACTGCCTCTGCACTCTTGTCCACCTTACAGCAGCAGTATGGAAGGCCACAACACCGGCTGATCATCGACATGCCAGTTCGCTGGAATTCGACTCTGGCCATGTTGGAGCGGCTGTGTCAGCACAGGCTGGCTCTTAGGGCCTACATGCTAGACCCAAGTGTCCCCAGCAACCAGCAAGTCCCCATGATTACTGCCACTCAGTGGACACTGATGCAGCAAGTATGCCTGGTGCTGAGTCCCTTCCTGGAGGCAACCAAGATGGTCAGTGAGGAGCGGGCCTCTGTGTGCCAGTGGGTGCCCTTGGTTTGTCTACTGGAGCAGGCAATGGACAATTTAATTGAGCGTGGGGATGAAGCCCTGAGGCAGTTGGAAGAACAGGAGCAAATGGCAGCACAGTCCAGCTCAGAGGAGGGCTCACAGCAGGTAGTGGAAGAGTTGGAGGTCCCTAACCTGAATGAGGAGGAGGAGGAGGAGCAGAGTGCAGCAGGCGTTGTACGTGGATGGCGGTTTGAGGAGGACAACGACATGGCGCAGGAAGAGGACAGGCATGCGTTATGGAACAATGGCGAGGACGAGGGAGATCTTGCTGGCAGGGCCCACTTGTTTCCCATGGCTGTGCACATGTTGCGCTGCCTTCGCAGGGACCCCCGGGTGATCCAGATGCGTTCAAGGGAGGACACCCCTTGGAGTACTGGGTCAAGAGACTGGACATCTGGCTTTCCCAGTACGCCCTGGAACTCCTATCCTGCCCTCCTTCCAGTGTCCTCTCAGAGAGATGCTTTAGTGCGGCCGGTGGCGTGGTCACAGAGAAGCGCTCTCGGCTCTCCCACGCCTCTGTGGACAAACTCACCTTCCTGATAATCAACCAGGCTTGGGTGGAAGGTGAGTTCCTGGCCCCTATTGTCGGACACAGGGGGACATGAAGTGGCTGCTGCATGTGCTGTTGTTAACTATGCCTGCCTCTATAAAGACATTTACTACCTGCCTAGTGCCTACCTTGGTTAATTTTTTGGTGTTATGGTACTACTACCAGTAAGTTGCCATGGTCCTCCTTCTGAGCTGCTGAACTGACCGCCCGCTTTGTCCTCCTGACTCAGTCGCTACTACACTCTGCGTTCACACTGCCCGGGTCACCGGGTGCATTTAATTTTTTGGCCAGCACTATGACGCTGTGCTACTACTACTGTGCTGCTGCTGCTGAACTGACCGCCCGCTTTGTCCTCCTGACTCAGTCGCTACTACACTCTGCGTTCACACTGCCCGGGTCGCCGGGTGCATTTAATTTTTTGGCCAGCACTATGACACTGTGCTACTACTACTACCACCACCAGTATGTTGGCATGGTCCTTCTGTGCTGCTGCTGCTGAACTGACCGCCCGCATTGTCCTCCTCCTCCTGACTCAGTCGCTTCCCGCTGCTGCACTCTGCGTTCACACTGCCCTGGTCACTGGGTGCATTTAATTTTTTGGCCAGCACTATGACACTGTGCTACTACTACTACCACCAGTATGTTGGCATGGTCCTTCTGTGCTGCTGCTGCTGAACTGACCGCCCGCATTGTCCTCCTCCTCCTCCTGACTCAGTCGCTTCCCGCTGCTGCACTCTGCGTTCACACTGCCCGGGTCACTGGTGCATTTAATTTTTTGGCCAGCACTATGACGCTGTGCTGCTACTACTACCACCAGTATGTTGCCATGGTCCTTCTGTGCTGCTGCTGAACTGACCGCCCGCATTGTCCTCCTCCTCCTGACTCAGTCGCTTCCACCAATGTACTCTTTCATGCGTTTACACTGCCCGGGTCACCGGGTGCATTTAATTTTTTGGCCAGCACTATGACGCTGTGCTGCTACTGCTACCACCAGTATGTTGCCATGGTCCTTCTGTGCTGCTGAATTGACCGCCCGCATTGTCCTCCTCCTCCTGACTCAGTCGCTACCACCACTGCACTCTGCGTTCACACTGCCCGTGTCCACTGACAACTCTGCTGCGATGTCATTGCTAATTGCTGCAAAAAAAAAAAAAATTACAAAAACCTCTCTGGGGCCTTTTTGGCGTCAGCCACTCATCCTCCTCCAGCGGTACCTTCGCCGCCAAGTGCCATTGGAACTCGCCTTCACCTCTTTGATTGCTTAACGCGTATATCCCTTTTTAAAACCACGTATTACCAATTAATAGCCCCATTTACAGTGGTGATTTGTCTTTAAAAGCCATTAAAAAAAAAATCCATGCAATTTGGGGGATTGTAGCATGTATGGGGGCTTTGTTATTAACGTTAAAAGAAATTCCGCCTCCGGGCGGGAATCCACGCGTGATTACGCCATTCACGGCAGAAAATCCGCATGGTTGCGTGGACGCGGACGAAAAACCGCATGCGGCGGGGCCGAATGCGGATTTTTTTTTTTCAACCACGAGGATTGCCGAATTCGTGGATGAGGCACATCCGAGCATCCCTGTGTAAGGGTTTTATTTGCCTTCCTCTGGATCAACAGGGATACGTGAGGGAGCAGGCTGGTGTTGTGCCTTCCTCTGGATCAGCAGGGATATGTGAGGGTGCAGGCTGCTGTTGTGCCTTCCTCTGGATCAGCAGTGATACGTGAGGGAGCAGGCTGGTGTTGTAATTTGTTCTCTGGTTGAACTCGATGGACGTATGTCCTTTTTTTTTTTTTTTTCAACCAAAATAACTATGTAATCTTGATTTTTGCATAATTTTCACAAATTACACACATTTATGTTCCTGAAATTCACTAAAGTATTTGGAACATATTTTCACAAACAGTAGATGAGTAAAGATCCAAAAATGTTTTGGCATACTTGCAAGAATTCAGAAAATTCCGCGGAATTATAAATTCCGTGATTCCGGCCGGAATTAGGTTAATTCCGATAGTCAAATCGGAATTCCTATACCTCTCAAACGGAATTCCGCGGAAATTTTATAATTCTGACGGAATTTTCCGGTATAACATAAAAATCAATCTCTCAATCTCTCTCTCTCTCTCTCTCTCTCTCTCTCTCTCTCTCTCTCTCTCTCTCTCTCTCTCTTCCTCTGCCATGTATCACCTTTTCTTATTTCTTTCTGCTTCAAACACAATTGGGAATGACAGCTGAATGAATTGTGCACCCCCTCCTACACTGCGCCCTGAGGCTGCAGCCTCTCCAGCCTCAGCCTTACTAGTGGGTAAGACAGATACCTACTTCCATGCAGTGTGGTTCATGGTCTAGAGGGTAAGACAGATACCTACTACACACTAGGTTCTGGGTTCAAATCCCAGCTATGGTATATAAATAAGCATGCTTTTCAAAAAGTACAAATCCTTAATCATGCTACTTTTTCTATCGAATTGATCATAATGGAAGTATGGTTTATGCTACCGGCAGCTTTAGCATGTAGTGTGGGTCATGGTCTAGAGGGTAAGACAGATACCTACTACACACTAGGTTCTGGGTTCAAATCCCAGCTATGGTATATAAATAAGCATGCTTTTCAAAAAGTACAAATCCTTAATCATGCTACTTTTTCTATCGAATTGATCATAATGGAAGTATGGTTTATGCTACCGGCAGCTTTAGCATGTAGTGTGGGTCATGGTCTAGAGGGTAAGACAGATACCTACTACACACTAGGTTCTGGGTTCAAATCCCAGCTATGGTATATAAGCTGTTTTGAAAATCTGCAATTCCCTACTGCATGAGATGGATGGATGGATGGATGGATGAGGAAGGAGGAAGGAGGAGAGAGAGAGAGAGAGAGAGAGAGAGAGAGAGAGAGAGAGAGAGAGAGAGAGAGAGAGAGAGAGAGAGAGAGAGAGAGAGAGAGAGAGAGAGAGAGAGAGAGAGAGAGAGAGAGAGAGAGAGAGAGAGAGAGAGAGAGAGAGAGAGAGAGAGAGAGAGAGATTTTAAAATTTTTCTGACGGAATTCCGTGTAAATCGGAATTCCGCGGAATTGACCCGGTATACTGTCGGAACGGTAACGGAATTTCTATATGTCGGAATGCGGAATTGTGCCGGAAACGGAAATCGGCTATTCCGACCATGCCTAGTGGGCATGAGAAAACATGTTTACACAGACATTACAAATGCATTGAAGTCAACGGACACAAGAAAACACATTCATACAGAGATTGCAAATGCATTGAGGTCAATGGGCACAAGAAAACATGTTCACACAGAGATTAATATATTGTGAAATAACACATTCTAATTATGATGTACATCCGAAATTTCCCATTCTGTATTTGCAGTGCTGCAAAATGCAAGCTCTGCAATTCCAATTACCACCTGGCCCAAGCATGAGAAATGAATGACTAAAATCTACCTGGAGTCATCCTATAATACTGAATGTTGTGTTCATGATAGATGAGATCAGTTTTGTGCAAAATTCATGAAAAAAAACTTTTATTTGTGAAACATGAGAAAAGTCTGAACCTGAAAATCTGTCTTCTTATTTCTATATTGTTGGTCCCACCTATCCATTACTACACAATATTCTGCCCAATGGCAGGACCATGCACAGTCACATGACCTCTGCCAGCAGACACACATTCTGTGTGTTTTCCGTGAGAATGAAGGTCAGGCTGTTTACCTGCTCTATTCTGGTGTTTCTCCAGAACTGGTTTCTCAGAATGTTGTCCAGCCAGCTGAGCATGGACAGTTTGTTCATCAGTGACTTTTATGTCACAAGAGAATGTAGATCTGTGCGTCACCCTCTGTGTACAGAAGTGGAGAACAGGCCGTGTCCACCCTTCCCACAGTCTGGATTCAGTACATTATGCACCATGGTCCATCATTGTGTCCTCCATCACAATTGTCCTACTTTTCAGAGGTCCGTACAGCATCCCAGCACTCTCCTTATTCCTGTGGACATGTGCCCATCATGGTAAAGCAATCTGCATGCCATCGTGCTGAAAGGAGCACAGTGGGCTACATCTTCCCCACACACATACAGATATCTACTTGCCATGGGATTCTCAGCTAAACACAGACTGCAGGCCAGCTCAGCAGCATCGTTGGGATTCCATACCAGATAAAATTACAAATTGTTCTGTTACCTGGTCTTCTTCCAGCCCCCGTAGGCTTGTATGTTCCTCACCATCTTCCTGGTTCTTCTCCTCTGTTTGGCCTGCTACTGCAGCGGAGTCGAGTCGTGCAGTACTGCGCATGCACATGCCTTGATCGCATTGCCTTGGGTGGGAGGGATTTGCATATGTGCAGCGGAGTCGAGTCGTGCAGTACTGCGCATGCACATGCCTTGATCGCATTGCCTTGGGTGGGAGGGACCTGCATATGTGCAGCGGAGTCGAGTCGTGCAGTACTGCACATGCGCATGCCTTGATCGCATTGCCGTGGGTGGGAGGGACCTGCATATGTGCAGCGGAGTCGAGTCGTGCAGTACTGCGCATGCACATGCCTTGATTGCATTGCCTTGGGCAGGAGGGATCTGCATATGTGCAGCGGAGTCGAGTCGTGCAGTACTGCGCATGCACATGCCTTGATCGCATTGCCGTGGGTGGGAGGGACCTGCATATGTGCAGCGGAGTCGAGTCGTGCAGTACTGCGCATGCACATGCCTTGATCGCATTGCCTTGGGTGGGAGGGACCTGCATATGTGCAGCGAAGTCGAGTCGTGCAGTACTGCGCATGCACATGCCTTGATCGCATTGCCGTGGGCGGGAGGGACCTGCATATGTGCAGCGGAGTCGAGTCGTGCAGTATTGCGCATGCACATGCCTTGATCACATTGCCTTGGGTGGGAGGGACCTGCATATGTGCAGCGGAGTCGAGTCGTGCAGTATTGCGCATGCACATGCCTTGATCACATTGCCTTGGGTGGGAGGGACCTGCATATGTGCAGCGGAGTCGAGTCGTGCAGTATTGCGCATGCACATGCCTTGATCACATTGCCGTGGGCGGGAGGGACCTGCATATGTGCAGCAGAGTCGAGTCGTGCAGTACTGCGCATGCACATGCCTTGATCGCATTGCCTTGGGTGGGAGGAATCTGCATATGTGCAGCGGAGTCGAGTCGTGCAGTACTGCGCATGCGCATGCCTTGATCGCATTGCCTTGGGTGGGAGGAATCTGCATATGTGCAGCGGAGTCGAGTTGTGCAGTACTGCACATGCACATGCCTTGATCGCATTGCCGTGGGCGGGAGGGATTTGCATATGTGCAGCAGAGTAGAGTCGTGCAGTACTGCGCATGCACATGCCTTGATCACATTGCCTTGGGCGGGAGGGATCTGCATATGTGCAGCAGAGTCGAGTCGTGCAGTACTGCACATGCACATGCCTTGATCGCATTGCCGTGGGCGGGAGGGATTTGCATATGTGCAGCAGAGTAGAGTCGTGCAGTACTGCGCATGCACATGCCTTGATCGCATTGCCGTGGGCGGGAGGGACCTGCATATGTGCAGCGGAGTAGAGTCTTGCAGTACTGCGCATGCACATGCCTTGATCACATTGCCGTGGGCGGGAGGGACCTGCATATGTGCAGCGGAGTAGAGTCTTGCAGTATTGCGCATGCACATGCCTTGATCGCATTGCCGTGGGCGGGAGGGACCTGCATATGTGCAGCGGAGTAGAGTCTTGCAGTATTGCGCATGCACATGCCTTGATCACATTGCCGTGGGCGGGAGGGACCTGTATATGTGCAGCTACAAGGCTTGATGTGAGGGGGTGATGCAGGGTTTCTTGCCGGGGCACCAAATAAGACAAAAACGGCCCTATCCATGATTCCTTCATCTCTTAATGCCTTCACTTTCCTGGGCATCACTGAGACATGACTAACTCTATCTGATACTATAGGCACAATTCATTAAGTATTACCGCATTCAGTAATGCAGAAAACGGCTAATTTTACCAAATGTGAATTCACTAAAGCTGTTACCGCATGACAAGCTTAAATTACCAACTTGTGCGGTAAACACCACAAGAAGTGTCAATTCACAAAGACTGCAGCATGTGGTAAACCCAAGTGAGATGTGAGGCATTTATCTCCAGTAACCAACAGTCGGCATTCGATAAAATGTTACAAAGGAGCAGGAGTCACCCTGTCCTGCCACTCCCTCCATTGGTACCTATATATTGTCAGTAGAGATGTCGCGAACCTCCGATTTTTTTCGGTTCGCGAACTTCCGCGGAAGGTTCGGTTCGCGGAAAAGTTCGTGAACCGCAATAGACTTCAATGGGGAGGCGAACTTTGAAAAATAGAAAAAATTATGCTGGCCACAAATGTGATGGAAAAGATGTTTCAAGGGGTCTAACACCTGGAGGGGGGCATGGCGGAGTGGAATATATGCCAAAAGTCCCGGGGAAAAATCTGGATGTGACGCAAAGCAGCGTTTTAAGGGCAGAAATCACATTGGATGGTAAATTGCAGGCCTAAAGTGCTTTAAAACATCTTGCATGTGTATACATCAAACAGGGAGTGTAATTAGAGTACTGCTTCACACTGACACACCAAACTCACTGTGTAACACACCGCAAACAGCTGTTTGTGTAGTGACGGCCATGCTGGACTACTGCGCAACATGGCGAGATTGCTCTTCCTCACTCAGTGATGTCAGGTAATGTGTGACTTCCTTCTCAACTTTCCATGGCATTGTTAAAAAGCTTACGTTTTGTTTTTAATTTACATTTTCTACTTGCTGTGTACTTGTTCAGTACCGCTACAATGAGAATCCTGTGGAGGCGGGCAAGTCTGCCATTGTGACCCCGGGTAATGGCCGGGGAATGAGAGGTTTGAATCCGGTGTGGAGCCTGAGCAATGGCTACCACTACACATCCAAGGAGGGCAGCGGGCAGGCATGCACGCCCGCCCCGAGGTAGTGACCAAAAATAACAATACAGGAGGCGGATTTTCGAGGCCCTGCTGTGTATTTGAAATGAATTAACTTTAAATCCTTTAACAGGAATCTGTTATGGAGGGCAAGTCTGCCATTGTCACCGCGGGGAATGAAGGTTGGATTCCGGCCCGAAGTGGGAGCCTGCTGAGACCCATGCTGTAGCTGCCCTGACCGTGCTTTGCAGACCAGGCATCTGTGGTCAGATGGACCCTTGAGCCAGCGGAAGACAAACCAAGTCGAAAGCATTTGCCAAGAAGAATGTTTTACGGAGGGCAAGTTTTTTTGCCCTTTTTTGTTAAAATTTTTTGAAAATGATAGATGGTTGTATTTTTAAATTGTTTGAAAGTTTAGATGGTTGTATTTTTAAATTGTTTGAAAGTTTAGATGGTTGTATGTTTAACCTCCTTGGCGGTAATCCCGAGCTGAGCTCGGGGTATGCCGCCGGAGGTCGCCGCTCAGGCCCTGCTGGGCCGATTTGTATTCTGAAAAAAGCAGCACACGCAGCCGGCACTTTGCCAGCCGCGTGTGCCGCCCGATCGCCGCCGCTCCGCGGCGATCCGCCGCGTGCAGCGGCGAAAGAGGGTCCCCCCAGCCGCCCGAGCCCAGCGCAGCCGGAACAAACAGTTCCGGCCGGCGCTAGGGGCTGGATCGGGCGGCTCTGACGTCAGGACGTCGACTGACGTCCATGACGTCACTCCGCTCGTCGCCATGGCGACGAGGAAAGCGAAACAAGATAGGCCGCTCATTGTGGCCTATCTTGTTACTTTCGATTGCCGGAGGCGATCGAAAGTACGCTTCCGGAGCGCCCTCTAGTGGGCTTTCATGCAGCCAACTTTCAGTTGGCTGCATGAAATATTTTTTTTTTTAATTTAAAAAAACCCCCATTTCAGCCTCCCTGGCAAAATAAATAAACCGCCAGGGAGGTTAAATTGTTTGAAAGTTTAGATAATTGTATGTTTAAATTGTTTAAAAGTGTATCCATTCTTCCTCCCCCCAGCCACGAACAATACCATGGGAACGTGGAGCAGCAGAAGCCCCCTGTGACGGCTGCCACGGTTGTTCTCCGCTGCTTGTCTTTTGAGGGGTGCTGCTTTTCCTCAGGTGTTCTTGCCATAGCTGTTTGTGCCTTCTCTCCAGGTGCCTTCGTAAAGCACTTGTCCCTACGTGAGAGTTGGCCTTTCCACGGCTCAATTTTTGCTGGCAGAGACAACAGATGGCTTTGCTCCGATCTGAGACACACATGTTAAAAAATTTCCAAACCGCTGAGCCCCCCTGGGCTGATGGCGCTACGGTGGCATCAGCAGCTGACGTTGAAGGGCATGTTGGCTGTCTGGCCATAGCGGGCGATACATGGCGCCGGACACTGCCCCCAGCTGTTTCTGATGGAGCCTGATCAACGTCTACCACCACACATCCAGGCAAGGAGGGAAGCAGGTAGGCATGCACGCCCGCCCCGAGGTAGTGACCAAAAAAGACAATACAGGACTCAGGAGGACCTTTTGTGGCCCTAATTGAAATGAATTAACTTTAAATCCTTTAACGGGAATCCGTTATGGAGGGCAAGTCTGCCATTGTCACCGCGGGGAATGAAGGTTGGATTCCGGCCCGAAGTGGGAGCCTGCTGAGACCCATGCTGTAGCTGCCCTGACCGTGCTTTGCAGACCAGGCATCTGTGGTCAGATGGACCCTTGAGCCAGCGGAAGACAAACCAAGTCGAAAGCATTTGCCAAGAATGTTTTACGGAGGGCAAGTTTTTTTGCCCTTTTTTTAAATTGTTTGAAAATGACAGATGGTTGTATTTTTAAATTGTTTGAAAGTTTAGATGGTTGTATTTTTAAATTGTTTGAAAGTTTAGATGGTTGTATTTTTAAATTGTTTAAAAGTATCCATTCAAGTGCAAGTTATGCACTGACTGCCAGGTATAATGTGCAGTCACAGATGCAGTGAAAGGTATGCAGTGACTGCAAACAGCCGTTTGTGTAGTGACGGCCGTGCTGGACTGGTGCGCACCATGACGAGAGTGCAGGTGATGGTGGCTTTTCAGCCCATATGCTCGCCCGGCTGATGTAGCTGAATGACAGAACAGTGACTGTCCAGCTGATCAAATTTGGTCTGACCACAATGAAGCAACGACCTTATTATCTTTTGTGTGCCACCCTCACCCGAGACACTCAAATTGCCGGCGGTCTTTGCTTCATTGTGATGCGCAAGCCCCTTCACCGCGACAAGGTAATGATCACGAAGGGGGATGGGCACATGTACACGCACCAGAAAAATTAGTGTAGCGGCCGCTGCTAGCAGCGGCCTTAAAAATGTAGGAATCCGCCTAGAGTCCTGGACCCTGTTGGTAGTGGCGAGAAGGCAGTCAAGCGGCCTGCAGGCAGAGATGCTGTGTGTGGGGACTGACTTAGTCTTCGGTCGTGCAGTAGCCCTCCGTGATCCATTCCTCATTCATTTTGATAAAGGTCAGGTACTGAACACTGTCGTGACTTAGGCGACTTCTCTTCTCAGTAACTATGCCTCCAGCTGCACTGAAGGTCCTTTCTAAAACAACGTTGGAGGCTGGCACTTCCAAAAGTAGAAAGCTCTTTTATTGAAACATTAAAATCAGTGGTAATACAGCGACAGCCCGCTGTTTCAGGTATCAGCCTTTCTTCAAGCTGTTTCAACCACAAGTGAGATAGCACACCTATACACCATATATAGTGTCAACCCACCACATTATCCAATCAGTTTGAATTTTTCACAGCCCATCACATTACCTGCACTATGTGGAGGACCTGAGAGGAGACTTCATCCCTAATATGCAAAACATCCTGCAGATACAGCACAGCGGAACGTAACGGCGCTCCACGCCGACAAGAAAACACCTCCGCATTCTTATTTGATGCAGCCAGATCAGATGATGCCATGCCCACCAGCGTCACCGCGCACACGCTGTCAGAGATCCTCACATAGCAATAAGCATGCTCAGTGCGCATAGAGCAACCTAAATGACGACCTGAAAAGCGCCGCCCTGCAGGGCGTGCACCAAATGACGTCATATGTAAACAATCTCGCCGCATAACACGGCAATATAGAGTATCCCTAGCAGCGCGTCCCCAGCAACGCGGGCATATATAAAAGTAACACATGAAACACTTACCAAATCCGCTGCACCAAACCAAATATCAGGGGTACCTCCACCCAGAATCCTCCAGCACAAGCAATGGGAGAGCTCTGTAATAAAGAGCAACATAAAAACATCAGAACATGGAGAGTATCCAAGCCATACAAATTATATACAAAACCCCAGAGCTCTCCCATTGCTTGTGCTGGAGGATTCTGGGTGGAGGTACCCCTGATATTTGGTTTGGTGCAGCGGATTTGGTAAGTGTTTCATGTGTTACTTTTATATATGCCCGCGTTGCTGGGGACGCGCTGCTAGGGATACTCTATATTGCCGTGTTATGCGGCGAGATTGTTTACATATGACGTCATTTGGTGCACGCCCTGCAGGGCGGCGCTTTTCAGGTCGTCATTTGGGTTGCTCTATGCGCACTGAGCATGCGTATTGCTATGTGAGGATCTCTGACAGCGTGTGCGTGGTGACGCTGGTGGGCATGGCATCATCTGATCTGGCTGCATCAAATAAGAATGCGGAGGTGTTTTCTTGTCGGCGTGGAGCGCCGTTACGTTCCGCTGTGCTGTATCTGCAGGATGTTTTGCATATTAGGGATGAAGTCTCCTCTCAGGTCCTCCTTAGAGTGCAGGTAATGTGATTGGCTGTGAAAAATTCAAACTGATTGGATAATGTGGTGGGTTGACACTATATATGGTGTATAGGTGTGCTATCTCACTTGTGGTTGAAACAGCTTGAAGAAAGGCTGATACCTGAAACAGCGGGCTGTCGCTGTATTACCACTGATTTTAATGTTTCAATATAAGAGCTTTCTACTTTTGGAAGTGCCAGCCTCCAACGTTGTTTTACTACATGATCTGGATTCAATGGTGTGAGGATCCTTTGAGGCTTGGGCACCCTTATCCCTGCTTTTGTGAGTGCCACTCTTTTTACCATTGTTTCTGAAGGTCCTTTCTGACAGGACGCTTGCGGCAGGGCAAGAGAGAAGTTGTATGGCAAATTGGGACAGCTCTGGCCACAGGTCAAGCCTGCGCAACCAGTAGTCCAAGGGTTCATCGTCGCTTTTCGCAGAGTCTACATCCACACTCAAGGCCAGGTAGTCGGCTACCTGCCGCTCCAGGCGTTGTTGGAGGGTGGCTCCGGAAGGATTATGGCAAGGAGTTGGACTAAAGAACGTCCGCATGTCCGACATCACTCTGAGATCGCTGGAGCGTCCTGTCCTTGCCTACGTGGACTTGGGAGGAGGAGGGTTACTGCCAGTGGTACCTTGATTGCGTTTTGCAGCCACATCACCCTTAAATGCATTGTAAAGCATCATCAACAGCTTGTTCTGCAAGTGCTGCATCCTTTCCGCCTTATGTTGAGTTGCTAACAGGTCCGCCACTTTGTGCCTGTACCGAGGGTCTAGTACCGTGGCCACCCAGTACAGGTCATTCGCCTTGAGTTTTTTGATACGGGGGTCCCTCAACAGGCTGTACAACATGAAAGAGGACATCTGCACAAAGCTGGATGCAGACGTACTCTCCATCTCCTCTTGCTCTTCCTCAGTGATGGGACGCAACTCCTCTTCCTTCCCCCAGCCACGAACAATACCACGGGAACGTGGAGCATCAGAAGCCCCCTGTGACGGCTGCCGCGGTTGTTCTCCTTCCGCCGCCTCTTCCTCCTCCACAGAAACACCTTCCTCATCATCACCATCATCAGAGTCGGACTCCTCTCCTTCCCCACACGACTCCTCTTATTTATTGTAATAACACCATAGTTATATTTGTGTTGATGGCATAATAGGTAGGTAGTGGCACATTGCAAGCCACAGCTCCTTTTTCTGTGTACCCTGGCGATGGTAAAACACAGACATCAGCAGGAGGAGGAAGTAGTAGTTGCAGGCTTGCAGCTATTTGTAGTGTGTGTGTGGTAATAGTCGGTACTCGGTAGGAGAGTGGGTGGGCAGGTGGCAGTAGAAAATAGTTGTTCTTCTGTTCTCCCTGGCAGTGGTAGCAGCACACAGACAGCAGAAGCTCAATGCAGCTACAGGAGGAGGAGTAATGTGTGTCAGGTAGTGTGATGTGACTGACATAATAGGCCCTGGTACCTAACGGTGGTACCAGGGCCATAAATGAACATCATGAGGTTCCAGACAGCGGTCGTGAAGCCCACATTGTGTCCAATACACAATTGGGACAGCACAGTTTTCAACCCGGACACTAGTGTTGGGCGAACACCTAGATGTTCGGGTTCGCGAACGTTCACCGCGATGTTCGGGTGTTCGCGCCGAACTCCGAACATAATGGAAGTCAATGGGGACCCGAACTTTCATGCTTTGTAAAGCTTCCTTACATGCTACATACCCCAAATTAGCAGGGTATGTGCACCTTGGGAGTGGGTACAAGAGGAAAAAAAATATTTGAAAAAGAGCTTATAGTTTTTGAGAAAATTGATTGTAAAGTTTCAAAGGAAAAACTGTCTTTTAAATGTGGAAAATGTTTCTTTGCACAGGTAACATGCTTTTTTTCGCCATGCAGTCATAAATGTAATACAGAGAAGAGGTTCCAGGAAAAGGGACCGGTAACACTAACCCAGCACCAGCAGCAGCACACGTGATGGAACAGGAGGAGGGCGGCGCAGAAGGAGAAGGCCACGCTTTGAGACACAACCCAGGCCTTGCATGAGGACAAGAAGCGTGCGGATAGCAATGCTTTGTACCGCCATGCAGTCATAAATGTAATAAAGATAAGTGGTTCAATAAACAGGGACCACGCGGCAACGCTAACCCAGCAGCAGACGTGATGGAACAGGAGGAGGTGCAGGAGGAGAAGGCCACGCTTTGTGAGACACAACAACCCAGGCCTTGCATGAGGACAAGAAGCGTGCGGATAGCATGCTTTGTACCGCCATGCAGTCATAAATGTAATAAAGATAAGAGGTTCCATAAACAGGGACCGGCAACGCTAACCCAGCAGCAGCAGCAGCAGCACACGTGATGGAACAGGAGCAGGCGCAGGAGGAGAAGGCCATGCTTTTTGAGACACAACAACCCAGGCCTTGCATGAGGACAAAAAGCGTGCGGATATGGCAGCAATGCTTTTTGCCGCCATGCAGTCATAAATGTAATACAGATGAGAGGTTCAATAAACAGGGACCGGAAACGCTAAACCATCCCAGATGTTCATTGGTCATGTTACTTGGTTGGGGTCCTGGAGTGTTGCGTAGTCGTTTCCAATCCAGGATTGATTCATTTTAATTTGAGTCAGACGGTCTGCACGTTCTGTGGAGAGGCGGATACGCCGATCTGTGACGATGCCTCCGGCAGCGCTGAAACAGCGTTCCGACATAACGCTGGCTGCCGGGCAAGCCAGCACCTCTATTGCGTACATTGCCAGTTCGTGCCAGGTGTCTAGCTTCGATACCCAATAGTTGAAGGGTGCAGATGGATTGTTCGACACAGCTACGTCATCTGACATGTAGTCCTTGACCATCTTCTCCAGGCGATCGGTGTTGGAGGTGGATCTGCACGCTTGCTGTTCAGTGGGCTGCTGCTGCATGGGTGTCAGAACATTTTCCCACTCCAAGGACACTGCCGATACCATTCCCTTTTGGGCACTAGCTGCGGCTTGCGTTGTTTGCTGCCCTCCTGGTCGTCCTGGGTTTGCGGAAGTCAGTCTGTCGGCGTACAACTGGCTAGAGGAGGGGGAGGATGTCAATCTCCTCTCTAAAGTCTCCACAAGGGCCTGCTGGTATTCTTACATTTTTACCTGTCTGACTCTTTCTTCAAGCAGTTTTGGAACATTGTGTTTGTACCGTGGATCCAGAAGGGTATAAACCCAGTAATTGGTGTTGTCCAGAATGCGCACAATGCATGGGTCGCGTTCAATGCAGTCTAGCATGAATTGAGCCATGTGTGCCAGAGTCCTACCAGAATCCTCATCATCCTCTTGTGAGCGTTGTGATAGTTGTTGTGATGCATCATAGTCGTCACCTTCCTCCTGGTCTGCTTCTGCTGACCATTCGCGCTGAATTGTGGAAGTCCAACGTGCACCGCTCTGGCCCTCGTCAGTGGTGGCATGAAATTCCTGCTCCAACTCCAGCTGTTCCTCCTCCTCTTCTTCGTCATAGCTGCTGGGGCCAGCATTTCCTGAGGCAGATGGCCTGATGTTGGTACCATCACGCTGATCGTTTTCTCCTTCAGATTCCCCCAGTTGCATCATGACAGCTGTTTCCTTGATTTTCAACATTGACCTCTTCAGTAAACACAGCAGTGGTATGGTAATGCTGACTGAAGAGTTGTCACTGCTCACAAGCAACGTGGATTGCTCAAAATTTTGGAGGACTTGGCAGAGGTCCAACATGTTGGCCCAATCGGATCCACAGAAGCTTGGCAGCTTTCCGGATGTGCCTCGGTACTGCGCCGTCATGTACTGGACCACTGCACTCTTCTGCTCGCAAAAGCGGGCTAGCATGTGCAGCGTAGAATTCCAGCGCGTAGGGACATCAAACAGCAAGCGATGGTGGGGGAGATTGAAGCGCTCCTGCATCTTGGCGAGTGCCCCCGAAGCAGTACTGGAATTTCTACAATGTTTGGCCACTCGACGCACCTTCAACAGAAGATCAGCCACGCCTGGGTATGTCCTCAGGAACCGCTGAACTACTAGGTTCATCACGTGCGCCAGGCAAGGGATGTGTGTCAGCTTAGCCAACCTTAAAGCGCGAATGAGATTACTCCCATTATCACACACAACCATGCCCGGTTTCAGGTCCAGCGGTGCCAGCCACAAATCCGTCTGTTCCTTTATTCCCCTCCAAATTTCCTCCCCTGTGTGCTGCTTATCCCCAAGGCAGATCAGCTTCAGCAACGCTTGCTGACGCATGCCAACAGCTGTGCTGCACTGCTTCCACGATCCTACTGCTGCTGGTGCTGGGTTCGCGTTTCCGGATGAGGTACAGCTTTGAGATGCGTTGGAGGAGAAGGAGTCAGAGAGGTAGGTGCTGCTGTTGTTATCCAGTGGAAGGGACGGCGGTGCAGCTGTTTGCGGCGTGGGCAACACCCGCGCCGTAGCAGGTGAGGAATCGCTGCCAGGCTCCACAAGGTTCACCCAGTGCGCGGTAAGGGAGATGTATCGACCCTGGCCGAACGCACTCGTCCAGGTGTCAGTGGTGAGGTGAACCTTGCAGGCAACGGCATTCTTCAAGCTTCGGGTTATTTTGCTGACCACGTGCTCGTGCAACTCAGGCACTGCAGAGTGTGCAAAGTGGTAGCGGCTGGGAACCACGTAACGTGGGATGGCCACTGACATCATGCCCTTGAAGCTGTTTGTCTCCACCACTCGATATGGCAGCATTTCGCAGGCCAGAAGCTTGGCTATGCTGGCTGTTACTGCCACGGCCCGGGGGTCATTTGTTGGCAAATTCCTCTTGCGCTCAAACATCTCCGAGACAGACAACTGAACCGTAGCGCTGCACACGGAAGGGCTGTTGGTTGTTGTGTTTGATGAAGACTGGGAGACCTCAAGAGCACTACTCCGGAAAGTGACAGTGTCAGCGTCGTCTGATGTTTGTGAATGTTGTGAACCACGCAATGGCTGGGCTACTGCTGCCGCTGAGGCGGGTCTGGTGGTGAGTCTGGTGAACCCAAGGGAGGCAGTGTTGCTGGTACCCTGTCCTGCCGCGTTTGCCCAAAGAGTGGGATGTTTGGATAGCATGTGGCGGCTCATGCTGGTGGTGGAGAGGTTGTTAATACTTTTCCCCCTGCTCAGGCGGGTCTTGCGCACCTTGCAAATCGCCATGGTAACATCCTCAGTGCAGTCTTCAAAGAAAGCCCAGAGTTTGGAGCACCTGCCTTGCTGGCGATTTCTGTTTGCTCCTCTTTTGCCTCTCACTTGAACTTCCACGCTTGTGGTGCCTGAAATTGCGCGCCGCCTACCTTGTGGCACAAGGCGAACTCGTGCAGCAGTGGGTTCTTCAACAGACTCATCTGTGCTGCTGCTACGACGGCGATGTTCTCGTTCACAAACAAAATCTGCAGTGGCGTAGCTAAGGAGCTGTGGGCCCCGATGCAAGTTTTACAATGGGGCCCCCCACGCACTCTATACATGACAATTGATACGGCGCACCAAAACCTGCCAATGGCAACTACAGTGTCAGAGATGCAAGAAGGAGATGGGGAACAGCTTGTTACCGATTACCCCCAAGCACGCTAAACATAGCAACCCCTGCCAATGGCAACTACAGTGTCAGAGATGCAAGAAGGAGATGGGGAACATTTTCTTAATGATTACCACTATTCAAAGTATCTATAGAAGTGATTATTATGAGCACAGGACCAATAGAGAGCTAATACTGTAGTTGAGTGAGGGCCCTTCAGGGCCCCTCTGGCCCAAGGGCCCCGATGCGGTCACAACCTCTGCAACCCCTATTGCTACGCCCCTGAAAATCTGGGTCTCCGTCCACATTGTCCATACCCTCCTCTTCCATCTCCTCAAACTCGTCATATGTCATTGTGGGGGGCCGCCGCCGTGGAGTAGAGCTCCCCAGAACAACCTCTGCGCAGCTCACTCCAACGACGTCTTCCAGATCTTCTCGGCCGACCTCCTGCAATTGCAACCCCTCCTGCCCAACTTGCTCTGGGATTTGGGTTTCAAAGTCCTCGGACTCGCCTTGTATTTCAGTGCCCGGTGCATTTCCCACAGTTAATGGTTGTGAATCCGGGCACAACATTTCTGGCTGTTCCTCCATTGACCTTTCAAAGGTGGAAGTTTGTTGGCCTGGGAATAGCTCCTGCGAATACCCCATTGTGTCCTCCTGAGGTAATTCATCGAACTGGTTATCTGGCAGTTGTGTGCGTGGTGTCGCTGCCGGTTGTGTCAGCTTTGTGCCCACTGGCTCCTTGTAACTGGCTGAGGACTCGGACCTCGTGCGTGATGTGCTGGTGCTGCTTAACCCACTGCTGGACGCTTGAGAGGTCATCCAAGTAATTATCTGGTCCTGTTCTTTTGGATCTGTGAGGGTTGTTGTCCTGGACAACATGGGCGGTATTGAGTGGGTTTTCTTGGGTGCTCCCCTGTGGCCTGTACGTGAACCGTCAGGGGAAACACCTCTTCCCTTGCCCCTCCCTCTTTCACCGGATTTCTTCCTCATTTCACTTATCCTTAAAGTACACGCTGACTGGCAGCAGTACAGTGGCAGTACAGAAATGCTATACAGTGGTGGGTGAGTGGTGTACCACTATTGCCAGCAGCGACACAGAGCACAATGCTATACAGTGGCAGGTGAGCGGTGTACTACTGTTCCCAGCAGACACAGAGTGGCAGTAAACACAATGCTATATAGTCTGGCTGAGCGGTGTACACAGAGTGGCAGTACACACAATGCTATTTAGTCTGGCTGAGCGGTGTACACAAAGTGGCAGTACACACAATGCTATATAGTGTGGCTGAGCCGTGTACACAGAATGGCAGTAAACAATGCTATATAGTGTGGCTGAGCGGTGTACACAGAGTGGCAGTAAACAATGCTATATAGTGTGGCTGAGCGGTGTACACAGAGTGGCAGTACACACAATGCTATATAGTCTGGCTGAGCAGTGTACACAGAGTGGCAGTACACACAATGCTATATAGTCTTGCTGAGCGGTGTACACAGAGTGGCAGTACACACAATGCTATATAGTCTGGCTGAGCGGTGTACACAGAGTGGCAGTACACACAATGCTATATAGTCTGGCTGAGCGGTGTACACAGAGTGGCAGTACACACAATGCTATATAGTCTGGCTGAGCAGTGTACACAGAGTGGCAGTAAACAATGCTATATAGTCTGGCTGAGCGGTGTACACAGAGTGGCAGTAAACAATGCTATATAGTCTGGCTGAGCGGTGTACACAGAGTGGCAGTACACACAATGCTATATAGTCTGGCTGAGCGGTGTACACAGAGTGGCAGTACACACAATGCTATATAGTGTGGCTGAGCCGTGTACACAGAGTGGCAGTACACACAATGCTATATAGTGTGGCTGAGCGGTGTACACAGAGTGGCAGTACACACAATGCTATATAGTCTGGCTGAGCGGTGTACACAGAGTGGCAGTAAACAATGCTATATAGTCTGGCTGAGCGGTGTACACAGAGTGGCAGTACACACAATGCTATATAGTCTGGCTGAGCGGTGTACACAGAGTGGCAGTACACACAATGCTATATAGTCTGGCTGAGCGGTGTACACAGAGTGGCAGTAAACAATGCTATATAGTCTGGCTGAGCGGTGTACACAGAGTGGCAGTACACACAATGCTATATAGTCTGGCTGAGCGGTGTACACAGAGTGGCAGTACACACAATGCTATATAGTCTGGCTGAGCGGTGTACACAGAGTGGCAGTACACACAATGCTATATAGTCTGGCTGAGCCGTGTACACAGAGTGGCAGTACACACAATGCTATATAGTCTGGCTGAGCGGTGTACACAGACTGGCAGTACACACAATGCTATATAGTCTGGCTGAGCGGTGTACACAGAGTGGCAGTAAACAATGCTATATAGTCTGGCTGAGCGAGGTACACAGTGGCAGTACACACAATGCTATATAGTCTGGCTGAGCCGTGGCCTGTACGTGAACCGTCAGGGGAAACACCTCTTCCCTTGCCCCTCCCTCTTTCACCGGATTTCTTCCTCATTTCACTTATCCTTAAAGTACACGCTGACTGGCAGCAGTACAGTGGCAGTACAGAAATGCTATACAGTGGTGGGTGAGTGGTGTACCACTATTGCCAGCAGCGACACAGAGCACAATGCTATACAGTGGCAGGTGAGCGGTGTACTACTGTTCCCAGCAGACACAGAGTGGCAGTAAACACAATGCTATATAGTCTGGCTGAGCGGTGTACACAGAGTGGCAGTACACACAATGCTATTTAGTCTGGCTGAGCGGTGTACACAGAGTGGCAGTACACACAATGCTATATAGTGTGGCTGAGCCGTGTACACAGAGTGGCAGTAAACAATGCTATATAGTGTGGCTGAGCCGTGTACACAGAGTTGCAGTAAACAATGCTATATAGTCTGGCTGAGCGGTGTACACGGAGTGGCAGTACACACAATGCTATATAGTCTGGCTGAGCGGTGTACACAGAGTGGCAGTACACACAATGCTATATAGTGTGGCTGAGCCGTGTACACAGAATGGCAGTAAACAATGCTATATAGTGTGGCTGAGCGGTGTACACAGAGTGGCAGTAAACAATGCTATATAGTGCGGCTGAGCGGTGTACACAGAGTGGCAGTACACACAATGCTATATAGTCTGGCTGAGCAGTGTACACAGAGTGGCAGTACACACAATGCTATATAGTCTTGCTGAGCGGTGTACACAGAGTGGCAGTACACACAATGCTATATAGTCTGGCTGAGCGGTGTACACAGAGTGGCAGTACACACAATGCTATATAGTCTGGCTGAGCGGTGTACACAGAGTGGCAGTACACACAATGCTATATAGTCTGGCTGAGCAGTGTACACAGAGTGGCAGTAAACAATGCTATATAGTCTGGCTGAGCAGTGTACACAGAGTGGCAGTAAACAATGCTATATAGTCTGGCTGAGTGGTGTACACAGAGTGGCAGTACACACAATGCTATATAGTCTGGCTGAGCGGTGTACACAGAGTGGCAGTACACACAATGCTATATAGTGTGGCTGAGCCGTGTACACAGAGTGGCAGTACACACAATGCTATATAGTGTGGCTGAGCGGTGTACACAGAGTGGCAGTACACACAATGCTATATAGTCTGGCTGAGCGGTGTACACAGAGTGGCAGTAAACAATGCTATATAGTCTGGCTGAGCGGTGTACACAGAGTGGCAGTACACACAATGCTATATAGTCTGGCTGAGCGGTGTACACAGAGTGGCAGTACACACAATGCTATATAGTCTGGCTGAGCGGTGTACACAGAGTGGCAGTAAACAATGCTATATAGTCTGTCTGAGCGGTGTACACAGAGTGGCAGTACACACAATGCTATTTAGTCTGGCTGAGCGGTGTACACAGAGTGGCAGTACACACAATGCTATATAGTCTGGCTGAGCGGTGTACACAGAGTGGCAGTACACACAATGCTATATAGTCTGGCTGAGCGGTGTACACAGAGTGGCAGTACACACAATGCTATATAGTCTGGCTGAGCGGTGTACACAGAGTGGCAGTACACACAATGCTATATAGTCTGGCTGAGCGGTGTACACTGAGTGGCAGTAAACAATGCTATATAGTCTGGCTGAGCCGTGTACACAGAGTGGCAGTACACACAATGCTATATAGTCTGGCTGAGCCGTGTACACAGAGTGGCAGTAAACAATGCTATATAGTCTGGCTGAGCCGTGTACACAGAGTGGCAGTACACACAATGCTATATAGTCTGGCTGAGCCGTGTACACAGAGTGGCAGTACACACAATGCTATATAGTCTGGCTGAGCGGTGTACACAGACTGGCAGTACACACAATGCTATATAGTCTGGCTGAGCGGTGTACACAGAGTGGCAGTAAACAATGCTATATAGTCTGGCTGAGCGAGGTACACAGTGGCAGTACACACAATGCTATATAGTCTGGCTGAGCCGTGTACACAGAGTGGCAGTAAACAATGCTATATATAGTGTGGCTGAGCGAGGTACACAGTGGCAGTAAACAATGCTATATATAGTGTGGCTGAGCGAGCGGTGTACTACTGTTCCCAGCAGCGACACACAATGACTGGGGGGACCCTGGCTAGCGTGGCTGGAGAGCGAACTACCCTGCCTGCCTACCCAAAGCTAAACCCACAGAGAAATGGCGGAGATATGACGTGGTTCGGGTATTTATTTACCCGAACCACGTGACCGTTCGGCCAATCAGAGCGCGTTCGGGTCCGAACCACGTGACCCGTTCGGCCAATCACAGCGCTAGCCGAACGTTCGGGGAACGTTCGGCCATGAGCTCTTAGTTCGGCCATGTGGCCGAACGGTTTGGCCGAGCACCATCAGGTGTTCGGCCGAACTCGAACATCACCCGAACAGGGTGATGTTCTGCAGAACCCGAACAGTGGCGAACACTGTTCGCCCAACACTACCGGACACCTCTAAAATAATTACAATTTTTTTTTTTCCCTTCAAAATAATGCAGCTATTGTTGAGCGTAATAGCTGGTGGTGCTTGGGCAGCAGCACCTTGTAATGTGTTCCCTGGCAGTGGCAACACACAGACAGCAGGATGAAATATAACAGCAGTAGCAGCAGCAGGTGTATGTGTGTGTGCCAGTCGTCACTTCATGTAGCCCTCTCGCCGACAACAGGGGCCATGAGTTCGCCTTCCACCCAAGCCTGGTTCATTTTGAGAAACGTCAGTCTGTCCACAGATTTGTGAGACAGACGAGATCGCTTCTCAGTGACGACTCCACCGGCTGCACTGAAGCAACGCTCTGACAGTACGCTGGAAGGGGGGCAGGAGAGCACTTCCAGGGCGTACTGCGCAAACTTGCTCCAGATCGGCAGGTGCTTGACCCAATACTCCATGGGATCAACAGGGGCAACGCTGTTAAGCCCGCTGAAGGACCCCATGTAGTCAGCCACCATGTGGGTCAAGTGCTGCCTGTGACTGGAGAAGGATGCTGCTGCAGGCACCTCCTCCCTAGTCCTTGGCAGCTCTACACTCATGTAGAGCTCTTGGGTCAGAGACAGCAGGTCTGTGGTGCGCGAGCGCTTGCTGCTGGTGGATGCAGGCACCTGCTGCTGCCTCTGTGCTGGCTGGACAGTGGGGGTGGATGGCTCAGGGAAGGCTTCCTGCAAGCGCTCAACAAGGGACAGCTGCAAATCCCCCATTTGTTGCGGACGGTCTCCTCCTGCAGGCAGGAACTGGCTGAGCTCCCCTTCAGACGTGGGTCCAGCATCATGCAGATGCAGATGTCCTCCCTCTGCTTCATCTGGATCACCCTTGGGTCCTTGCGCAGGCACCTCAGCATGTGCGCTGCCATTGGGAATAGTCTGGCCACGTCTGTTGGCACATCATCGGCAGCCCCAGAGCCGACATTGCTGTCCTCCTCTGCCTCCTCCACCTCATCCTCTCTCCACCCCCGCACCAGTCCAGCTGCGCTCTGCTGCTCACCCTCATCAGCAGCAAGGTCAGGGACCTCCACCAACTCCGAGCCCTCCTCCTCAGAGGTGGCCTGTGAAGATACAAACAATGAATGTATGGATAAACGGTATCTCAGGTCTATAAGTACCTGCACATTGGCCGGTGCCTGGTCCCAGCTGGACTGCCTGTACAGCGCATAAGACATCAATAGTAGAAAAGAGACGGCACACCACTGGCTCTGCAAAATTTGCTGTGTATTGGCGAACAAGCACTACATGTTTGTTCGCCAATACACAGCAAATTTTGCAGAGCCAGTGGTGTGCCGTCTCTTTTCTACTATTGATGGTGGCCTGTGAAGATGCCTGCAGCTCCTGCTGGTCCAAGGCTGCCGCTCCCTCTTCCACCAGTGCATACAGGGCCCTGTCCAGCACACACACCAAGGGGACCCAATCGCACACCATTGCATGGTCCCTGCTCACCATGTTGGTGGCCTGCAGGAAGGGTGCCAGGACTGAGCACACCTGCTGCATGAGCCCCCAGTCCTCCGTGGAGATGATGGACGGGAGGTTGGTGGCGGCACGCCCAGTTGCAGTGAGGGAGGCAACTGTTGCTCGTGCAACGTACTGGCTGACAGCCTGCCTCTGTTCAACCAGACGCTCCAACATCACCAGGGTGGAGTTCCAGCGAGTTGGAACATCGAGCATGAGCCGGTGCTGTGGCAGGTGCAGCTCCTTCTGCACCTCTTCCAGGCTCGCCACAGCTGCAGGCGAGTGCCGGAAGTGACGCACTTGGTGCGGCTGGTGGTGGCACTGGCAGAACTCGTTTCCTGATCAGCACGCTATGTGTGGCCTGCATACCACGCCCACTTGTGATCCTGCCCATGCCTGCGATGCTGATCCTTCTAGCAAGGCCCGCAGACGCATCCTCCTTCTCCTCCTCAGAGCTGATGACATCCCCACTCCTAGGACCTGGTGGCAACCAGTCTTTGTCCTTCACAATGTCATCATCATCCTCCCCCTCCACAAACATGTCCTGCTGGGATCCCCCAAACTCCCCTTCTGCATGCATGGACGGATGGACAGTCACCACTGTCTGACTGTCCAAAGCATCATCCCCCAAAGTGCCCATGAGCATTCCTTCCTCTGCTAATTCTTCCGCAACAGCACTACATACCTTCTCTGTTCCTGGGGTCCATAAGAAGGTGCTGAGTGACAGGGTGCTGGTGTCGCCCGCTGGGGCTGGAGAACTGCACTCCTCCTCCTGCTCCCCAGGCAGTGCTGGGCGGCTGCTGCTGCTCTTGCGAACAGGAGTGGTGGCGGGGGTGGAGGACTCTGTTCCAGAGCTAATGGTGGCCTGCTCATCCACCATCAGTTCCACCACAGCGTCTGCGTCCTTCTCCTCAATAGGACGGCTACGACCTGGCGGTGGGAGGAACATCTGGGCCACACGCTGCTGCTGCTGCTGTGTCTCTGCAGCGTGACTCCCAGCTGTTGGGCGGCCAAGGCGTCCACGGCCAGTGGCTAATGGCGGAATAGCCACTGGTGCAGACGCAGAACTGCGCATGGTGGTGGTGGCGCAACTGCCACGCCCACGACCTCCTCTCTTGGCGATGCCCTTGCTGCCCCTGCCCAGACCGCGGCTGCCAGTGCCAGACATTGTATATTTTTATTATTATACAAATGAAAAAAAAAAACGTATATATGTAAAGGCGGGTGGGACAAGTGGGGTACTTTAACCTCCTGAGCGATAATCCCGAGCTGAGCTCGGGGTATATCGCGCAGGAGGATTTCTCAGGCCCTGGTGGGCCGATTTGCATAATTTTTTTTTTTGTTACACGCAGCTAGCACTTTGCTAGCTGCGTGTAACTTCCGATTGCCGCCGCTCGCCGTCGATCCGCCGCCGCTCGCCATGCCGCGCAGCCCCCCCCTCCCCGACCCCTTGCGCAGCCTGGCCAATCAGGCCAGGCAGCGCTGAGGGGTGGATCGGGACTCCCTCTGACATCACGACGTCCAAGACGTCGGTGACGTCATCCCGCCCCGTCGCCATGGCGACCGGGGAAGCCCAGCAAGAAATCCCGTTCTGAACGGGATTTCCTGCTTACTCTGATCGCCGAATGCGATCGGAGTGGGTGGGGGGATGCCGCTGCGCTGCGGCTATCATGTAGCGAGCCCTGGGCTCGCTACATGATTTAAAAAACAAAAAATTTAAAAAAATAGTGCTGCGCCACCTCCTGGGCGATATAATTGTATCGCCCAGAGGGTTAATGGGGTGGGACTGGTGGTGGTGGGTGTGTGAGGTGGCGGACAGGTGTACTCTACAGCAGAGATCGGTGTAGCGCTAACGAGAGAGTGCGCACTGCGCACACAAAGACCCTAGCTGACGCTGACTGACGGTGTCAGACTACAGTACAATTCAGCTAAGACACAATAGAAGTAGTGATATATAAACAATAGGAGGACGGGTGTAGCACTAACTGGAGGGTGCTGACAGCGCAGGTGTGCACTGCGCACACAAAGACCCTAGCTGACGCTGACTGATGGTGTCAGACTACAGTACAATTCAGCTAAGACACAATAGAAGTAGTATGTATAAACAATAGGAGGACGGGTGTAGCACTAACTGCAGGGTGTTGACAGCGCAGATGTGCACTGCGCACACAAAGACCCTAGCTGACGCTGACTGACGGTGTCAGACTACAGTACAATTCAGCTAAGACACAATAGAAGTAGTATGTATAAACAATAGGAGGACGGGTGTACCACTAACTGGAGGGTGCGGACAGCGCAGGTGTGCACTGCGCACACAAAGACCCTAGCTGACGCTGACTGACGGTGTCAGACTACAGTACAATTCAGCTAAGACACAATAGAAGTAGTATATATATAAACAATAGGAGGATGGGTGTAGCACTAACTGGAGGGTGCGTGCGCACGCACACTAAGACCCTAGCTGACGCTAACTGACGGTCCCTAAACAGACTAGAGTACAGTGAGTTAGTACACACAGTACCACTAGTACTAACTAAACAATAGAAGAATCGAGCTAAATAGTACAACAGGTGTGACTAGATTACTGAGAGGCAGATACAGCCGGACAGGTATAGCAGTAAAGCTGGGCCTTGCTAACTACAAAATAGTACAATATTCTATCTAACACAGAAGTAGAGTTGAGCCGAAATTTTCGTAATTTCGCATTACTATAATTACGCATGCAAAATTTGCGATTACGAGGCGAAATTAAGGTAGCGTAATTGCCATTAAAATCGTAATTGAAAATACCGTAAGCGTAATTTTCAACGCGTAATTTCGCGTTTCGTTCATACCGTAATTTCGCATTAAACCATAACGCTCCCGTATAAAAAAGCCGCCGACTTTAAGGGTTAATAGCAAAGCCCCCTTAAATGCTAAGAGCCTCAAATTTGGAGAGTATATTAAGGAGATCAGAAGGAATAAGAGGGAAAAAAATGTTTCAAAAACACCTTATAGTTTTTGAGAAAATCGATGTTAAAATTTCAAAGGAAAAATGTATACATTTAAAAACCCGCCGACTTTAACGGTTAATAGCAAAGCCTGCTTAAAGTTTAGGAACACCAAATTCCCAGGGTATATTAAGGGGATCAGTGGGAATAAGAGGAAAAATTTTTTTTTTTCAAAAAGACCTTCTAGTTTTTGAGAAAATCGATTTTTAAGTTTTAAGGGGGAAATGTCTTTCAAATGCGGAAAATGTCAGGTTTTTTTGCACAGGTAACAATAGTGTATTATTTTCATAGATTCCCCCAAGTGGGAAGAGTTTTACTTACTTCGTTCTGAGTGTGGGAAATATAAAAAAAAAAACGACGTAGGGTCCCCCCTCCCAGACCTCTTTAACCCCTTGTCCCCCATGCAGGCTGGGATAGCAAGAATGCGGAGCACCGGCCGCGTGGGGCTCCGCACCCTGACTATACCAGCCCGCATGGTCCATGGATTGGGAGGTCTCGGAAGGGGAGGGGCAGCCAAGCTTTCCCCTCCCCCTCCGAGCTCTTGTCCAATCCAAGGACAAGGGGCTCTTCTCCACCTCCAATGGGCGGTGGAGGTGGAGGCCGCGATTTCCTGGGGGGGGGGGGGGGGGGGGTTCATGGTGGCATCTGGGAGTCCCCTTTAAAAAGGGGTCCTCCAGATGCCCACCCCCCCTCCCAGGAGAAATGAGTATAGAGGTACTTGTACCCCTTACCCATTTCCTTTAAGAGTTAAAAGTAAATAAACACACAAACACTTAGAAAAAGTATTTTAATTGAACAAAAAACATAACCACGAAAAAAGTCCTTTAATATTCTTAATTAACCATTAATACTTACCTGTCCCTTTAAATAAATGATCCCTCACAATATCCTCGGAAATTGGCTAATCAGTTACAATGTAACAAAGTTATTACAATGTAACAACTTTGTTACATTGTAACTACGCCGCACCCGACGTCACTCGCCGCTCAGCCGCCGCATACACTTACGTGTCCGTGCAGGACGCTAAGTCCCCGACGGCTCCCGCTGTCCACAGGCAGGCTGGTAATGATCAGCAGATTCTAGTGGCAGGCTGGTAGTGATCAGTAGATTCTAGTGGCAGGCTGGTAGTGATCAGTAGATTCTAGTGGCAGGCTGGTAGTGATCAGTAGATTCTAGTGGCAGTCAGGTAGTGATCAGTAGATTCTAGTGGCAGGCTGGTAATGATCAGTAGATTCTAGTGGCAGTCAGGTAGTGATCAGTAGATTCTAGTGGCAGGCTGGTAATGATCAGTAGATTCTAGTGGCAGTCAGGTCGTGATCAGTAGATTCTAGTGGCAGTCAGGTCGTGATCAGTAGATTCTAGTGGCAGTCAGGTAGTGATCAGTAGATTCTAGTGGCAGTCAGGTAGTCATCAGTAGATTCTAGTGGCAGGCTGGTAATGATCAGTAGATTCTATTGGCAGTCAGGTAGAGCTCAGTAGATTCTAGTGGCAGGCAGGTAGTGATCAGTAGATTCTAGTGGCTGTCAGGTAGTGATCAGGAGATTCTAGTGGCAGTCAGGTAGTGATCAGCAGATTCTAGTGGCAGGCTGGTAATGATCAGTAGATTCTAGTGGCAGGCTGGTAATGATCAGTAGATTCTAGTGGCAGGCTGGTAGTGATCAGTAGATTTTAGTGGCAGGCTGGTAGTGGTCAGCAGATTCTAGTGGCAGGCTGGTAATGATCAGCAGATTCTAGTGGCAGGCTGGTAATGATCAGTAGATTCTAGTGGCTGGCTGGTAGTGATCAGTAGATTCTAGTGGCAGTCAGGTAGTGATCAGTAGATTCTAATGGCAGGCTGGTAATGATCAGTAGATTCTAGTGGCAGGCTGGTAATGATCAGTAGATTCTAGTGGCAGGCTGGTGCTTAGCAAAGATGCTTAGAGAGCTCTGAGCTATATAGCTCAGAGCTCTGTCGGGTCCGTGCAGGACGCTAAGTCCCCGCCGGGTCCCGCTGCCCTCCCCGCCTCTCCCACATGTCACCCCCATGCCACCCACATGTGGGTGACAGATGTGGGCGGGGTGGACAGCGGGAGCCGGCGGGGAGTTAGCGTCCTGCACGGACGCGTAAGTGTATGCGGCGGCTGAGCGGCGAGTGACGTCGGGTGCGGCGTAGTTATAATGTAACAAAGTTGTTACATTGTAACTGATTAGCCAATTTCCGAGGATATTGTGAGGGATCATTTATTTAAAGGGACAGGTAAGTATTAATGGTTAATTAAGAATATTAAAGGACTTTTTTCGTGGTTATGTTTTTTGTTCAATTAAAATACTTTTTCTAAGTGTTTGTGTGTTTATTTACTTTTAACTCTTAAAGGAAATGGGTAAGGGGTACAAGTACCTCTATACTCATTTCTCCTGGGAGGGGGGGTGGGCATCTGGGGGACCCCTTTTTAAAGGGGACTCCCAGATGCCACCATGAACCCCCCCCCCCCCAGGAAATCGCGGCCTCCACCTCCACCGCCCATCGGAGGTGGAGAAGAGCCCCTCGTCCTTGGATTGGACAAGGGCTCGGAGGGGGAGGGGAAAGCTTGGCTGCCCCTCCCCTTCCGAGACCCCCCAATCCATGGACCATGCGGGCTGGTATAGTCAAGGTGCGGAGCCCCACGCGGCCGGTGCTCCGCATTCTGGCTATCCCAGCCTGCATGGGGGACAAGGGGTTAAAGAGGTCTGGGAGGGGGGACCCCACGTCATTTTTTTTTTATATTTCCCACACTCAGAACGAAGTAAGTAAAACTCTTCCCACTTAGGGGAATCTATGAAAATAATACACTATTGTTACCTGTGCAAAAAAAACTGACATTTTCCGCATTTGAAAGATATTTTCCCCCTTGAAACTTAAAAATCGATTTTCTCAAAAACTATAAGGTCTTTTTGAAAAAAAAGTTTTCCTCTTATTCCCACTGATCCCCTTAATATACCCTGGGAATTTGGTGTTCCTAAACTTTAAGCAGGCTTTGCTATTAACCGTTAAAGTCGGCAGGTTTTTAAATGTATACATTTTTCCTTTGAAACTTTAACATCGATTTTCTGAAAAACTATAAGGTCTTTTAGAAAAAATTTTTTTTCCTCTTATTCCTTCTGATCTCCTTAATATACTCTCCAAATTTGAGGCTCTTAGCATTTAAGGGGGCTTTGCTATTAACCCTTAAAGTCGGCGGCTACCTAACATTGATCTATGCGTCAACTTTTCCGCTTGGGAGCATGGCCATACGCATTAATTTCGTAATACCCACTGTAATACGAAAATTACGCTTACGCGAAATTTCGTGAAATCCTTCTTCATTACGATTATGTACTTACGGCCATAATCGTAATTACACTAATTACGCGAAATTTTGCGAAATCGTAATTACGCCATTACGCTCATCTCTACACAGAAGTAGTAGTACAGGAGTAGAGTAGGACAGGTGAGAGCACAGGTAAGGTAGAGACTAGAGCACAGAGAAGGGCAGGCACAGGGCCTAGCTGCTGGCTGCAGGCCTGCAGCAGCAGCACCAGTGACAGTCTCCCTCCCTAGTCCCTAATCACACTAACTAAACTGCCTAAAATACAGTCTATCTACAATACAAAGCAATACAGTTGAAGATCAAGTGTTGGAGTGTAAAAACGCTAGGTTTAGAACAATAGCAATGCACTTGCACACAGACAAAAAGCACTGGAGCAGTTCTCTCAGTACTATCAGTCAGTAAGTCGCAAGCAGGACGAGTGAGGCAAGATGGGGTCCGCTATTTATAGAGGGGGGCTTGGCCAGGCTCCCCCTCTGTGATTGGCTACAGTCAGAGGGCTTGGAGCCCTCTGATTCGCTTGTGAGGACTCGAGGTGACGTCAGACGTGACACTATCCGAGCTCGTGACGCTATCCGAGCTTGTGACGCTATCCGAGCTCGGATAGCTAGGATATCTCCGGATAGCTGCTTGCTATCCGAGTGCGCTCGGATAGCACAGCCCGGATAGCTAATACTATTCGAATTCGGTATTCGAGCTCGAATAGTGAAAAAGAGCTAGGATTATCTGAGTACCTCGGATATCCTAGCTCTGATGAGCACCACTGGTAGATTCTAGTGGCAGGTTGGTAGTGATCAGTAGATTCTAGTGGCAGGCTGGTAGTGATCAGTAGATTCTAGTGGCAGGTTGGTAGTGATCAGTAGATTCTAGTGGCAGGCTGGTAATGATCAGGAGATTCTAGTGGCAGGCTGGTAGTGATCAGTAGATTCTAGTGGCAGTCTAGTAGTGATCAGTAGATTCTAGTGGCAGGCTGGTAGTGATCAGTAGATTCTAGTGGCAGTCTAGTAGTGATCAGTAGATTCTAGTGGCAGGCTGGTAATGATCAGGAGATTCTAGTGGCAGGCTGGTAGTGATCAGTAGATTCTAGTGGCAGTCAGGTAATGATCAGCAGATTCTAGTGGCCGGTTGGTAGTGATCAGTAGATTCTAGTGGCAGGCTGGTAGTGAGCAGTAGATTCTAGTGGCAGGCTGGTAATGATCAGTAGATTCTAGTGGCAGGCTGGTAGTGATCAGTAGATTCTAGTGGCAGGTTGGTAGTGAGCAGTAGATTCTAGTGGCAGGTTGGTAGTGAGCAGTAGATTCTAGTGGCAGGCTGGTAGTGATCAGTAGATTCTAGTGGCAGGCTGGTAATGATCAGTAGAGTCTAGTGGCAGGCTGGTAGTGATCAGTAGATTCTAGTGGCAGGCTGGTAGTGAGCAGTAGATTCTAGTGGCAGGCTGGTAATGATCAGTAGATTCTAGTGGCAGGCTGGTAGTGATCAGTAGATTCTAGTGGCAGGTTGGTAGTGAGCAGTAGATTCTAGTGGCAGGTTGGTAGTGATCAGTAGATTCTAGTGGCAGGCTCGTAGTGATCAGTAGATTCTAGTGGCAGGCTGGTAATGATCAGTAGAGTCTAGTGGCAGGCTGGTAGTGATCAGTAGATTCTAGTGGCAGGCTGGTAGTGATCAGGAGATTCTAGTGGCAGGCTGGTAGTGATCAGTAGATTCTAGTGGCAGGTTGGTAGTGAGCAGTAGATTCTAGTGGCAGGCTGGTAATGATCAGTAGATTCTAGTGGCAGGCTGGTAGTGATCAGTAGATTCTAGTGGCAGGCTGGTAGTGATCAGTAGATTCTAGTGGCAGGCTGGTAGTGATCAGTAGATTCTAGTGGCAGGCTGGTAATGATCAGCAGATTCTAGTGGCAGGGTAGTGATCAGTAGATTCTAGTGGCAGGCTGGTAATGATCTGGAGATTCTAGTGGCAGTCAGGTAGTGATCAGTAGATTCTAGTGGCAGGCTGGTAATGATCAGTAGATTCTAGTGGCAGGCTGGTAATGATCAGCAGATTCTAGTGGCAGGCTGGTCGTGATCAGTAGATTCTAGTGGCAGGCTGGTAGTGATCAGTAGATTCTAGTGGCAGGCTGGTAGTGATCAGTAGATTCTAGTGACAGGTTGGTAATGATCAGCAGATTCTAGTGGCAGGCTGGTAATGATCAGTAGATTCTAGTGGCAGGCTGGTAGTGATCAGCAGATTCTAGTGGCAGGCTGGTAATGATCAGCAGATTCTAGTGGCAGGCTGGTAATGATCAGTAGATTCTAGTGGCAGGCTGGTAGTGATCAGTAGATTCTAGTGGCAGTCAGGTAGTGATCAGTAGATTCTAGTGGCAGGCTGGTAATGATCTGGAGATTCTAGTGGCAGTCAGGTAGTGATCAGTAGATTCTAGTGGCAGGCTGGTAATGATCAGTAGATTCTAGTGGCAGGCTGGTAGTGATCAGTAGATTCTAGTGACAGGTTGGTAATGATCAGCAGATTCTAGTGGCAGGCTGGTAATGATCAGTAGATTCTAGTGGCAGGCTGGTAGTGATCAGCAGATTCTAGTGGCAGGCTGGTAATGATCAGCAGATTCTAGTGGCAGGCTGGTAATGATCAGTAGATTCTAGTGGCAGGCTGGTAGTGATCAGTAGATTCTAGTGGCAGGCTGGTAGTGATCAGTAGATTCTAGTGGCAGTCAGGTAGTGATCAGTAGATTCTAGTGGCAGGCTCGTAGTGATCAGTAGATTCTAGTGGCAGTCAGGTAGTGATCAGTAGATTCTAGTGGCAGGCTGGTAGTGATCAGTAGATTCTAGTGGCAGGCTGGTAATGATCAGGAGATTCTAGTGGCAGGCTGGTAGTGATCAGTAGATTCTAGTGGCAGTCAGGTAGTGATCAGTAGATTCTAGTGGCAGGCTGGTAGTGATCAGTAGATTCTAGTGGCAGTCAGGTAGTGATCAGTAGATTCTAGTGGCAGGCTGGTAATGATCAGTAGATTCTAGTGGCAGGCTGGTAATGATCAGCAGATTCTAGTGGCAGTCAGGTAGTGATCAGTAGATTCTAGTGGCAGGCTGGTAGTGATCAGTAGATTCTAGTGGCAGGCTGGTAATGATCAGTAGATTCTAGTGGCAGGCTGGTAATGATCAGCAGATTCTAGTGGCAGGCTGGTAGTGATCAGTAGATTCTAGTGGCAGGCTGGTAGTGATCAGTAGATTCTAGTGGCAGGCTGGTAGTGATCAGTAGATTCTAGTGGCAGGCTGGTAGTGATCATTAGATTCTAGTGGCAGTCAGGTAGTGATCAGTAGATTCTAGTGGCAGGCTGGTAATGATCAGTAGATTCTAGTGGCAGGCTGGTAATGATCAGCAGATTCTAGTGGCATGCTGGTAGTGATCAGTAGATTCTAGTGACAGGTTGGTAGTGATCAGTAGATTGTAGTGGCAGGCTGGTAGTGATCAGTAGATTCTAGTGGCAGGCTGGTAGTGATCAGTAGATTCTAGTGGCAGGCTGGTAATGATCAGTAGATTCTAGTGGCAGGCTGGTAGTGATCAGTAGATTCTAGTGGCAGGCTGGTAGTGATCAGTAGATTCTAGTGGCAGGCTGGTAATGATCAGTAGATTCTAGTGGCAGGTTGGTAGTGATCAGTAAGTTCTAGTGGCAGGCTGGTAGTGATCAGTAGATTCTAGTGGCAGGCTGGTAATGATCAGTAGATTCTAGTGGCAGGCTGGTAGTGATCAGTAGATTCTAGTGGCAGGCTGGTAGTGATCAGGAGATTCTAGTGGCAGGCTGGTAATGATCAGCAGATTCTAGTGGCAGGCTGGTAGTGATCAGCAGATTCTAGTGGCAGTCAGGTAGAGCTCAGTAGATTCTAGTGGCAGGCTGGTAATGATCAGTAGATTCTAGTGGCAGGCTGGTAATGATCAGTAGATTCTAGTGGCAGTCAGGTAGTGATCAGTAGATTCTAGTGGCAGGCTGGTAATGATCAGTAGATTCTAGTGACAGGTTGGTAGTGATCAGTAGATTCTAGTGGCAGGCTGGTAGTGATCAGTAGATTCTAGTGGCAGGCTGGTAGTGATCAGCAGATTCTAGTGGCAGTCAGGTAGTGATCAGTAGATTCTAGTGGCAGTCAGGTAGTGATCAGTAGATTCTAGTGGCAGTCAGGTAGTGATCAGTAGATTCTAGTGGCAGGCTGGTAATGATCAGTAGATTCTAGTGGCAGGCAGGTAGTGATCAGTAGATTCTAGTGGCAGGCTGGTAGTGATCAGTAGATTCTAGTGGCAGGCTGGTAATGATCAGTAGATTCTAGTGGCAGGCTGGTAGTGATCAGTAGATTCTAGTGGCAGGCTGGTAGTGATCAGTAGATTCTAGTGGCAGGCTGGTAGTGATCAGTAGATTCTAGTGGCAGGCTGGTAATGATCAGTAGATTCTAGTGGCAGGCTGGTAGTGATCAGTAGATTCTAGTGGCAGGCTGGTAGTGATCAGTAGATTCTAGTGGCAGGCTGGTAATGATCAGTAGATTCTAGTGGCAGGCTGGTAGTGATCAGTAGATTCTAGTGGCAGGCTGGTAGTGATCAGTAGATTCTAGTGGCAGGCTGGTAATGATCAGTAGATTCTAGTGGCAGGCTGGTAGTGATCAGTAGATTCTAGTGGCAGGCTGGTAGTGATCAGTAGATTCTAGTGGCAGGCTGGTAGTGATCAGCAGATTCTAGTGGCAGTCAGGTAGTGATCAGTAGATTCTAGTGGCAGTCAGGTAGTGATCAGTAGATTCTAGTGGCAGTCAGGTAGTGATCAGTAGATTCTAGTGGCAGGCTGGTAGTGATCAGTAGATTCTAGTGGCAGGCTGGTAGTGATCAGCAGATTCTAGTGGCAGTCAGGTAGTGATCAGTAGATTCTAGTGGCAGTCAGGTAGTGATCAGTAGATTCTAGTGGCAGTCAGGTAGTGATCAGTAGATTCTAGTGGCAGGCTGGTAATGATCAGTAGATTCTAGTGACAGGTTGGTAGTATAATTACAATTACACAAATCTTTGTTACACCCGTGTATATTGCACACATTATCCTTCTCGTTATCTTGCTGGGTTGTGTTGTTCTGATTTCAAGGACTCTGTCACCTTTACCTTCTTTTCCATGACACAAGAGACTTTTCTATCAGTTGGTGATCTGCCAGAAGCAAAAATGAATTATGGAAAATGAGAGAACTTCAGCTCCAGTGCATGATGTGTCTGTAGATGTGCTTTGTGTTTATGTGCATGTGTGGATAGATGTGTGCCTGTGTATATGTGTTATCAGTACATGGCTATTTGTTTTTCTCTTCTTTGTGACTTGTGTGTATGCCTATCTCTATATGTGTGTTTTTTGTGATACATGATGTAGTTTTTATAAAGTGTGTGTATATCAGGGGCAAACCCAGGATTTTTGCTGTGTGTGTGGTCCTGAAAGATCCCTCTCCGCTATTAACAATATAATAATATCCTAGGACATTAGACTATGACTATGGCAGAATTAGATTGTGAGCTCCTCTGAGGACAGTCAGTGACATGACTATGTACTCTGTAATGTGCTGCAGAAGATGTCAGTGCTATATAAATACATAATAATAATATGGTAGGACATTAGACTAGGACTATGGTAGGATTAGAGTGTGAGCTCCTCTGAGGACAGTCAGTGACATGACTATGTACTCTGTAATGTGCTGCAGGAGATGTCAGTGCTATATAAATACATAACAATAATATGGTAGGACATTACACTATGACTATGGTAGGAGTAGAGTGTAAGCTCCTCTGAGGACAGTCAGTGACATGACTATGTACTCTGTAATGTGCTGCAGAAGATGTCAGTGCTATATAAATACATAATAATTATATGGTAGGACATTAGACTATGACTATGGTAGGATTAGAGTGTGAGCTCCTCTGAGGACAGTCAGTGACATGACTATGTACTCTGTATAGTGCTGCAGAAGATGTCAGTGCTATATAAATACATAATAATAATATGGAAGGACATTAGACTATGACTATGGTAGGATTAGAGTGTGAGCTCCTCTGAAGACAGTCAGTGACATGACTATGTACTCTGTAATGTGCTGCAGGAGATGTCAGTGCTATATAAATACATAATAATAATATGGTAGGACATCAGACTATGACTATGGTAGGATTAGATTGTGAGCTCCTCTGAGGACAGTCAGTGACATGACTATGTACTCTGTAATGTGCTGCAGAAGATGTCAGTGCTATATAAATATATAATAATAATATGGTAGGACATTACACTATGACTATGGTAGGATTAGAGTGTGAGCCCCTCTGAGGACAGTCAGGGACATGACAATGTACTCTGTAATGTGCTGCAGAAGATGTCAGTGCTATATAAATACATAATAATAATTTGGTAGGACATTAGACTATGACTATGGTAGGATTAGACTGTGAGCCCTCTGAGGACAGTCATTGACATGAATATGTACTCTGTAAAGTGCTGCAGAAGATGTCAGTGCAATATAAATACTTAATTAAAGATGGCCCGAACGGTTCGCCGGCGAACAGTTCCAGGCGAACTTTGGGTGGTGCGAAGGGGAACTTTCCGGAGGTTCGGTTCGCCCCATAATGCTCCATTATGCTCAACTTTGACCCTCTACATCACAATCAGCAGGCACATTGTAGCCAATCAGGCTACACTCAGTCCTGGAGCCACTCCCCCCCGTATATAAGGCAGGGAGCGCCGGCCATTACGCTCACTCGTGTGCCTGCAGTAGTGAGAGAAGGGCAAGCTGCTGGCAGACTCTCATAGGGAAAGATTAGTTTAGATCTTGGCTTGTTAGCTTGCTCCTGGCTGATTCTTATTGCTAAAGTAGCACCCAACAACAGCTCTTTTGAGAGCTAAACTTGCTATTGTGATCTATTTTTTTCCCCTGTGTGTCCCACTGACACTTGTGTTGCCTAGACAGCTTTTGTAATTCATACTGTGTTTGTGCCACTGCCAGCCCAGGCCCAGCACATTCAGTGACCACCTGTGTGTATGATAGGCAGCTGCACATTGTAATACCCAGTACTGCATATACCTACCTACCTGTTGTGTTCAGTGAACCCACCTCATCACTGCATATACATACCTGTTGTGTTAAGTGCACCCACCTCATCACTGCATATACCTACCTTTTGTGTTCAGTGAACCCACCTCATCACAGCATATACCTACCTTTTGCGTTGAGTGAACCCACCTCATCACTGCATATACCTAGCTGTTGTGTTCAGTGAACCCACCTCATCACTGCATATACCTAGCTGTTGTGTTCAGTGAACCCACCTCATCACTGCATATACCTACCTTTTGTGTTCAGTGAACCCACCTCATCACTGCAGATACCTAGCTGTTGTGTTCAGTGAACCCACCTCATCACTGCACTGCATATACTTAACTTTTGTGTTCAGTGAACCCACCTCATCACAGCATATACCTACCTTTTGCGTTGAGTGAACCCACCTCATCACTGCATATACCTAGCTGTTGTGTTCAGTGAACCCACCTCATCACTGCATATACCTACCTTTTGTGTTCAGTGAACCCACCTCATCACAGCATATACCTACCTTTTGTGTTCAGTGAGCCCACCTCATCACTGCATATACCTACCTGTTGTGTTCAGTGAACCCACCTCATCACTGCATATACCTATCTTTTGTGTTCAGTGAACCCACCTCATCACTGCATATACCTAGCTGTTGTGTTCAGTGAACCCACCTCATCACAGCATATACCTACCTTTTGCGTTGAGTGAACCCACCTCATCACAGCATATACCTAACTTTTGTGTTCAGTGAACCCACCTCATCACTGCATATACCTACCTGTTGTGTTCAGTGCACCCACCTCATCACAGCATATACCTACCTGTTGTGTTCAGTGAACCCACCTCATCACTGCATATACCTACCTGTTGTGTTCAGTGAACTCCCCTCATCACAGCATATACCTAGCTGTTGTGTTCAGTGAACCCACCTCATCACAGCATATACCTACCTTTTGTGTTCAGTGAACCCACCTCATCACTGCATATACCTAGCTGTTGAGTTCAGTGAATCCATCTCATCACTGCATATACCTACCTGTTGTGTTCAGTGAACCCACCTCATCACTGCATATACCTAGCTGTTGTGTTCAGTGAACCCACCTCATCACTGCATATACCTATCTTTTGTGTTCAGTGAACCCACCTCATCACTGCATATACCTAGCTGTTGTGTTCAGTGAACCCACCTCATCACAGCATATACCTACCTTTTGCGTTGAGTGAACCCACCTCATCACAGCATATACCTAACTTTTGTGTTCAGTGAACCCACCTCATCACTGCATATACCTACCTGTTGTGTTCAGTGCACCCACCTCATCACAGCATATACCTACCTGTAGTGTTCAGTGAACCCACCTCATCACTGCATATACCTACCTGTTGTGTTCAGTGAACTCCCCTCATCACAGCATATACCTAGCTGTTGTGTTCAGTGAACCCACCTCATCACTGCATATACCTAGCTGTTGTGTTCAGTGAACCCCCCTCATCACAGCATATACCTAGCTGTTGTGTTCAGTGAACCCACCTCATCACAGCATATACCTAACTTTTGTGTTCAGTGAACCCACCTCATCACTGCATATACCTACCTGTTGTGTTCAGTGAACCCACCTCATCACTGCATATACCTACCTGTTGTGTTCAGCGAACTCCCCTCATCACAGCATATACCTAGCTGTTGTGTTCAGTGAACCCACCTCATCACTGCATATACCTAGCTGTTGTGTTCAGTGAACCCCCCTCATCACAGCATATACCTAGCTGTTGTGTTCAGTGAACCCACCTCATCACAGCATATACCTACCTTTTGTGTTCAGTGAACCCACCTCATCACAGCATATACCTAGCTGTTGAGTTCAGTGAATCCATCTCATCACTGCATATACCTACCTGTTGTGTTCAGTGAACCCACCTCATCACTGCATATACCTAGCTGTTGTGTTCAGTGAACCCACCTCATCACTGCATATACCTATCTTTTGTGTTCAGTGAACCCACCTCATCACTGCATATACCTAGCTGTTGTGTTCAGTGAACCCACCTCATCACAGCATATACCTACCTTTTGCGTTGAGTAAACCCACCTCATCACAGCATATACCTAACTTTTGTGTTCAGTGAACCCACCTCATCACTGCATATACCTACCTGTTGTGTTCAGTGCACCCACCTCATCACAGCATATACCTACCTGTTGTGTTCAGTGAACCCACCTCATCACTGCATATACCTACCTGTTGTGTTCAGTGAACTCCCCTCATCACAGCATATACCTAGCTGTTGTGTTCAGTGAACCCACCTCATCACTGCATATACCTAGCTGTTGTGTTCAGTGAACCCCCCTCATCACAGCATATACCTAGCTGTTGTGTTCAGTGAACCCACCTCATCACAGCATATACCTACCTTTTGTGTTCAGTGAACCCACCTCATCACAGCATATACCTAGCTGTTGAGTTCAGTGAATCCATCTCATCACTGCATATACCTACCTGTTGTGTTCAGTGAACCCACCTCATCACTGCATATACCTAGCTGTTGTGTTCAGTGAACCCACCTCATCACAGCATATACCTACCTTTTGCGTTGAGTGAACCCACCTCATCACAGCATATACCTACCTTTTGTGTTCAGTACACCCACCTCATCACTGCATATACCTACCTGTTGTGTTGAATGAACCCACCTCATCACTGTATATACCTACCTGTTGTGATCAGTGAACCTACCGCATTACAGCATATACCTACCTTTTGTGTTCAGTGAACCCACCTCATCACTGCATATACCTACCTGTTGTGTTCAGTGAACCCACCTCATCACTGCGTATACCTACCTGTTGTGTTCAGTGAATCCATCTCATCACTGCGTATACCTACCTGTTGTGTTCAGTGCACCCACCTCATCACAGCATATACCTACCTGTTGTGTTCAGTGAACCCACCTCATCACTGCATATCCTACCTGTTGTGTTCAGTGAACTCCCCTCATCACAGCATATACCTAGCTGTTGTGTTCAGTGAACCCCCCTCATCACAGCATATACCTAGCTGTTGTGTTCAATGAACCCACCTCATCACAGCATATACCTACCTTTTGTGTTCAGTGAACCCACCTCATCACTGCATATACCTAGCTGTTGAGTTCAGTGAATCCATCTCATCACTGCATATACCTACCTGTTGTGTTCAGTGAACCCACCTCATCACTGCATATACCTAGCTGTTGTGTTCAGTGAACCCACCTCATCACTGCATATACCTATCTTTTGTGTTCAGTGAACCCACCTCATCACTGCATATACCTAGCTGTTGTGTTCAGTGAACCCACCTCATCACAGCATATACCTACCTTTTGCGTTGAGTGAACCCACCTCATCACAGCATATACCTAACTTTTGTGTTCAGTGAACCCACCTCATCACTGCATATACCTAACTGTTGTGTTCAGGGCACCCACCTCATCACAGCATATACCTACCTGTTGTGTTCAGTGAACTCCCCTCATCACAGCATATACCTAGCTGTTGTGTTCAGTGAACCCACCTCATCACTGCATATACCTAGCTGTTGTGTTCAGTGAACCCCCCTCATCACAGCATATACCTAGCTGTTGTGTTCAGTGAACCCACCTCATCACAGCATATACCTAACTTTTGTGTTCAGTGAACCCACCTCATCACTGCATATACCTACCTGTTGTGTTCAGTGAACCCACCTCATCACTGCATATACCTACCTGTTGTGTTCAGCGAACTCCCCTCATCACAGCATATACCTAGCTGTTGTGTTCAGTGAACCCACCTCATCACTGCATATACCTAGCTGTTGTGTTCAGTGAACCCCCCTCATCACAGCATATACCTAGCTGTTGTGTTCAGTGAACCCACCTCATCACAGCATATACCTACCTTTTGTGTTCAGTGAACCCACCTCATCACAGCATATACCTAGCTGTTGAGTTCAGTGAATCCATCTCATCACTGCATATACCTACCTGTTGTGTTCAGTGAACCCACCTCATCACTGCATATACCTAGCTGTTGTGTTCAGTGAACCCACCTCATCACTGCATATACCTATCTTTTGTGTTCAGTGAACCCACCTCATCACTGCATATACCTAGCTGTTGTGTTCAGTGAACCCACCTCATCACAGCATATACCTACCTTTTGCGTTGAGTGAACCCACCTCATCACAGCATATACCTAACTTTTGTGTTCAGTGAACCCACCTCATCACTGCATATACCTACCTGTTGTGTTTAGTGCACCCACCTCATCACAGCATATACCTACCTGTTGTGTTCAGTGAACCCACCTCATCACTGCATATACCTACCTGTTGTGTTCAGTGAACTCCCCTCATCACAGCATATACCTAGCTGTTGTGTTCAGTGAACCCACCTCATCACTGCATATACCTAGCTGTTGTGTTCAGTGAACCCCCCTCATCACAGCATATACCTAGCTGTTGTGTTCAGTGAACCCACCTCATCACAGCATATACCTACCTTTTGTGTTCAGTGAACCCACCTCATCACAGCATATACCTAGCTGTTGAGTTCAGTGAATCCATCTCATCACTGCATATACCTACCTGTTGTGTTCAGTGAACCCACCTCATCACTGCATATACCTAGCTGTTGTGTTCAGTGAACCCACCTCATCACAGCATATACCTACCTTTTGCGTTGAGTGAACCCACCTCATCACAGCATATACCTACCTTTTGTGTTCAGTACACCCACCTCATCACTGCATATACCTACCTGTTGTGTTGAATGAACCCACCTCATCACTGTATATACCTACCTGTTGTGATCAGTGAACCTACCGCATTACAGCATATACCTACCTTTTGTGTTCAGTGAACCCACCTCATCACAGCATATACCTACCTGTTGTGTTCAGTGAACCCACCTCATCACTGCATATACCTACCTGTTGTGTTCAGTGAACCCACCTCATCACTGCGTATACCTACCTGTTGTGTTCAGTGAATCCATCTCATCACTGCGTATACCTAGCTGTTGTGTTCAGTGCACCCACCTCATCACTGCATATACCTACCTGTTGTGTTCAGTGAATCCATCTCATCACAGCATATACCTACCTGTTGTGTTCAGTGAACCCACCTTATCACTGCATATACCTACCTGTTGTGTTCAGTGAATCCATCTCATCACAGCATATACCTACCTGTTGTGTTCAGTGAACCCACCTCATCACTGCATATACCTACCTGTTGTGTTCAGTGAATCCATCTCATCACTGCATATACCTACCTGTTGTGTTCAGTGAATCCATCTCATCACTGCATATACCTACCTGTTGTGTTCAGTGAACCCACCTCATCACTGCATATACCTACCTGTTGTGTTCAGTGAATCCACCTCATCACAGCATATACCTACCTGTTGTGTTCAGTGAACCCACCTCATCACTGCATATACCTACCTGTTGTGTTCAGTGAATCCATCTCATCACTGCATATACCTACCTGTTGTGTTCAGTGAATCCATCTCATCACTGCATATACCTACCTGTTGTGTTCAGTGAACCCACCTCATCACTGCATATACCTACCTGTTGTGTTCAGTGAATCCACCTCATCACTGCATATACCTACCTGTTGTGTTCAGTGAACCCACCTCATCACTGCATATACCTACCTGTTGTGTTCAGTGAATCCACCTCATCACTGCATATACCTACCTGTTGTGTTCAGTGAACCCACCTCATCACTGCATATACCTACCTGTTGTGTTCAGTGAATCCATCTCATCACTGCATATACCTACCTGTTGTGTTCAGTGAATCCACCTCATCACTGCATATACCTACCTGTTGTGTTCAGTGAACCCACCTCATCACTGCATATACCTACCTGTTGTGTTCAGTGAACCCACCTTATCACTGCATATACCTACCTGTTGCGGCAAGTGGTGTCATCATTGTTCACCATAACAGATTCTCGTTAAAGGATTTAAAGTTATTTATTTTGTTTTGTTGGCATAGTGCATACAGATTATTATATCTGAGTAAACTTTAATCCATTGATTAGCAATATGTGATTAAGCATTGTTTTCACGACTCCCAATTTTTGTGCAATAGTGAGAAAATTGTGTTCAGTAAACCCACCTCATCACTGCATATACCTAGCTGTTGTGTTGAGTGAACCCACCTCATCACTGCATATACCTACCTTTTGTGTTGAGTGAACCCACCTCATCACTGCATATACCTACCTGTTGTGTTCAGTGAACCCACCTCATCACTGCATATACCTAGCTGTTGTGTTCAGTGAACCCACCTCATCACTGCATATACCTACCTGTTGTTGTGTTCAGTAAACCCACCTCATCACTGCATATACCTAGCTGTTGTGTTCAGTGAACCCACCTCATCACTGCGTATTGGTGTCAGCAACACAGATTTTCTGATTATTGGTGATCTGCAGAATCACCAATAATGCTAGTATAGCCAGACACAGGACAACCAATGTGGGATTGTATTTTGGTGCAACAGTAATGAGAAGGAGAGATCTCCCGAGGTGCGGGAGATTCAGACAATACTGCAGCCAAGGATCCCCTGAGGAGCAGGGGATTCAGACTGTACTGCAGCCAGTGGACACCTGAGGAGCAGGGACCACTGACTGTGCAGCAAAGGATGATCACCTGAGGAGCAGGTGATTAAGACTATACTGCAGTTAGTGGACACTTGAGGAGCAAGTGTTACAGACAGTGCTGCAAGGGCTGATCACCTAAGGATTAGGTGACAGCTACTACAGATTCCTCACCAATGGCAAGTCCCACTAGTGAGGACAGGAAGGTCAGACAAGCAGAGTAGGCAACGTACGGACAGATAAGGTGCAAAGACAGAAGGCTGATTCAATGTTAAGTTCAGGCTGAGTCGGCAACAGTAATCAGATAGGCAGAGGTACAGAATTGGCAAGCAGGAGAGTCGTCAAGGAAGCAGAAGGTCATAACAGATAATCAATAACAATATAGCAATATCCTAGTCTAGGTGTGAAGTCCTTGGTTTCAACACCTGGGATCTAGTCTAAGGTCTAATACACAGATAACACAATGCAATTAGTACTTTAAGCTATCAATGGAATCTGGCTAAGTGTGGATCCCCAGCTCCAGCTGGTTCTAGCACACTGTAAGATCTGACTAGGGTCTGAGCACTAACACGTTAGCATTCGCAACAGCAGACACGGGGCAACTGACAGACTAGTACTATGTATACCTGGATGCCCCGCAGCGCCGCCCCCATCACTTAGCCAATCCAAAGTACCGTTGGAGTCAGTTGACTAGACAGATCAGCTGACTCCCCTCCTACAGACCGTCTCTTATCTGCCTGTTTCTTCTGAGTCTGGAAAGCTTTTCCCAAATTCCTCTTAACCAACACCCAAATCTCTTTTAATGCCCTTTGCCAATCCTCCAGGGTCGGGAACGGGGTAGATGCCACAGGTAATGGAGAAAACTTGGGAGATTTTCCCAAAACTACCTGAAAAGGGGAAAATCCTGAAGAGGCACTCTTCAGATTATTATGTGCAAATTCCGGGAATGGCAGGAACTTTACCCAATCTGACTGTGCATCTGCCACATAACATCTGAGGAATTGTTCAAGAGACTGGTTAACTCTTTCGGTCTGACCATCGGTCTGCGGGTGGTAGCCTGATGAAAACGAAAGGTCCATACCTAACTGATGGCAAAAGGCTTTCCAGTATTTCGACACAAACTGGACTCCCCTATCTGCCACCACATTCTCCGGGATGCCATGCAGCCGGAAAATGTGATGAATGAAGAGATCAGCTAACTCCTGGGACAAGGGGAGTCCTTTCAGAGGGACGAAATGAGCCATCTTACTGAACCTATCAACTACCACCCAAATGACCGTCTTACCCTCAGACCTGGGGAGTTCTCCTACAAAGTCCATAGACAAATGAGTCCAGGGTTCATTTGGCACTGGTAGGGGTTGTAATGTACCCACTGGTGCCTGGCGAGAGGGTTTACTTCTAGCACAAACTGAGCACTCTCTCACAAACTCTTTACAATCAAGTGCCAACGAAGGCCACCATGCACATTTGGCCAATAGATCCTGGGTTCAAGCAGCCCTAGGATGCCCAGCATTCTTATGAAAATGGAATAATTGTAAAAGTTGTAGGCGAAAAGGAAGTGGTACAAACATAACCCCCTCAGGCTTTCCTTCCGGAATGTCCTGTTGATAAGGCCCCAGAGTAGCCGTCCAGTCCTCCCAGGTTTCGGTAGCTGCCAGCACCACCTTTTGAGACAGGATGGTCTCAGGGGTTGAAGGCTGAACTGTTTCTGGCTCAAAACACCTAGATAGAGCGTCTGCTTTGACGTTCTTACTACCTGTTGTATACGTTATGATAAATCTGAATCTTGAAAAGAATAGAGACCAGCGGGCCTGTCGGGGGCTAAGTCTTTTAGCCCCTTCTATGTACTCCAAGTTTTTATGGTCTGTATAAACTGTGATGGTATGCTCTGCCCCTTCCAGCCAATGGCGCCATTCTTCAAAGGCTAACTTAATGGCCAAAAGCTCTCGATTGCCAATATCGTATTCCTCTCGGCAGGAGAGAACCTACGAGAAAACAAAGCACATGGGTGTAGTTTGCCTTGCAGACCGGAACGTTGAGACAGTACAGCCCCAACCCCAATTTCTGATGCATCGACCTCGACTATGAAGGGGAAGGTGATATCCACATGTCTCAGAATGGGAGCAGAACAGAACAATTTTTTCAAAGTGGCAAAGGCAGACTGTGGTAGGTGTCAGCCCCCTTCTTGGTAAGATTGGTGAGGGGTGACACTACAGAGGAGAACCCCTTGATGAACTTCCTGTAGTAATTGGAGAAGCCAAGAAATCTGTGGAGTGCCTTCAAACCTACAGGTTGGGGCCACTCCAAAGCAGCTGAGACTTTTTCTGGATCCATGGAGAGACCAGAAGTAGAGAAAATATATCCCAAAAAAGGAACTGTAGTGACCTCAAAGAGGCACTTTTCTAGTTTTGCGTACAGCAAATTCTGTCTTAATTTTCTTAAAACAAACTTGACGTGCTTACGATACACTAGCACAAACTTTCCCAGCACCTCCCTGAAAACTTCATTGGTTAACTCCTGGAAGACGGCAGGGGCATTACACAACCTGAAGGGCATAACCAGATACTCATAATGCCCGTCGGGCGTGTTGAACGCCGTCTTCCATTCGTCGCCGTCCCTAATGCGTACCAGGTTGTATGCCCCTCGCAGGTCTAATTTGGAGAAAATACTGGCATTGGTCACCTGAGCAGACAAATCATCAATCAGAGGCAACGGGTAACGATTTTTTACTGTGATCTTATTTAAACCACGATAGTCAATGCAAGGTCTAAGCCCACCGTGCTTTTTCTGTATGAAAAAGAAGCCAGCCCCAGCTGGTGACCGGGAAGGACGGATGAAGCCTTTGGCCAAGTTTTCTTTAATGTATTCCTGCATTGCCAGTTTTTCAGGTCCTGACAGATTATAGAGATGGCCTCTAGGAGGCATACAACCAGATCTTAATTCTATGGGACAATCGAAACTCCGGTGAGGCGGGAGTTTATCTGCAGACTTTGGACAAAACACGTCAGCGAATTCTGCATACTGTACTGGCACCCCTTTGACCTGTATTTTGGTAGCGCAAACAGCAACTCTCTCCAAACAATAATGATGACAATGGGTTTACCAGCTCTGTAGCTGACCTGAAGCCCAGTCAATCTGAGGGGAGTGGAGTTGCAACCAGGGCATACCAAGAATAATGGTAGAGGTTGCCATTTGCAGGACAAGGAACTGTAATCTCTCTTTATGTAACACCCCCATATTACACGATAATAAGGGGGTTTGGGAAAGAGGTTGTCTACTCTGTAACGGAGAGTCATCCTCCGCAGTGAGCAGAATCTGCCGGTCTAGAGGGAGTAAGGGAATCCCCAATTTTTTTACAAAATCATAATCTATAAAATTGGCTGCGGAGCCGGAGTCCACAAAGGCTTCTGTGGATGTAGTCTGGCCTTCCCAGGTAATGGAACAAGGGAGGAGCAGACGATTATTGTTTGGAGGTACAGACTGCTCGCCTAGGGTATTACCTCTGACTACACCTAGGCGGCAGCGTTTTCCCGACTTTTTAGGACAATTCTGGATAACACGACCCTCCTCAGCACAGTATAGACAGTCTTTCTGACCTTCTGCGATTCTTTTCCACTTGCGTCAACCTAGAGTGTCCGATTTGCATCGGCTCGTCTGGAGGTGACACGGGTGGAGAGGAGGCGTATGAGACAGATCTTATAGCATTCCTACCACTAGTCTGTTTCTGGTAGCGCAGGCGGCGATCTACCCGCACGTTTAATTCATACAGCAAAAGGAATGGCAGCGCTTTCAAAAACTCATACTTGAATGTTTTAATAGTATAAGATGTGCAGAGCTCCAATACTCCTGGGCTAAAATACACACCAACACTCATTGCAGGCACAAAAATGGGAGAACATAACTTCAGTGAGAGGTGAACCTATACCTGAATGAATTATCTGCCACAACATGCAGAGCTCCAATGACCACTGGACTAAAATACATACCTAGCTTCACTCAGGCAAAGGGGGGTGTTAGCTTCAGAGATATGTGCACCAATTATGCTTACTAGACTTCCCCACGGCTGTGACGGACCCCCTTGGGGAAGACCTAACGCTAATCTAGCAACAAAAACACAACATTTCCAGTGCAGCTAATCAGACAAATGGTATACACATTTGATAAAACATACATACAGACTGGTGACAGCGCTCATGGATGCATTCACTTGCAAACCTACCCGCACGGCCAAAGAAATTGCTTCGTCTATAGATTTGGGCTCAGAATGTCCTAACATCAAATCAGAGAAACAATGCATATATTCCCCATCTAGCTGACACAGCCCACTTCCTGAACTCAGCGGCGTAAAATTCCACCGGATTACGACTCTGCCTGAGCATTTTCAACTTCCGCTCAGCAGTGGTAGCCCTATCCGGATCATCGTAAATAACGGCCATGGCCTTAAAAAATTCCTGAACTGAAGAGAATGCTTCATGCTCAGCATGCAGACTATATGCCCATGTTTGTGAATCTCCTGACAGAAGGGTCTTTATGAATGTTACCCTCTGGTTCTCAGATCCTGACAGATTGGGCCTCAACTCAAAATAAGTCAACACACGATTCCTGAAATCCTGAAAGTCAGATCTATGGCCAGAAAACTTTTCAGGTGCGGACATGCGAAGGTCCGTGACTGGAGGGGATCGCACTGTATTTATAGTCGATTGAAGTTCCTGAACAGCCCCAGACAGTTGTGTAATCTGGGTTTGTTGGTTAATAATCACCCCGTAAAGACCGTTTACCGCGGTGGTCAGGACTTCAACATGACTACGTAGTGTGTCCATAATGTTTGAGTCTGCTGTTCTGTAATGATTGGTGTCAGCAACACAGATTTTCTGATTATTGGTGATCTGCAGTATCACCAATAATACAGACACTATACCTGATTATGTGGTGATCTGCAGAATCACCAATAATGCTTGTATAGCCAGACACAGGACAACCAATGTGGGATTGTGTTTTGGTGCAACAGTAATGAGAAGGAGAGATCTCCCGAGGTGCGGGAGATTCAGACAATACTGCAGCCAAGGATCCCCTGAGGAGCAGGGGATTCAGACTGTACTGCAGCCAGTGGACACCTGAGGAGCAGGGACCACTGACTGTGCAGCAAAGGATGATCACCTGAGGAGCAGGTGATTAAGACTATACTGCAGCTAGTGGACACTTGAGGAGCAAGTGTTACAGACAGTGCTGCAAGGGCTGATCACCTAAGGATTAGGTGACAGCTACTACAGATTCCTCACCAATGGCAAGTCCCACTAGTGAGGACAGGAAGGTCAGACAAGCAGAGTAGGCAACGTACGGACAGATAAGGTACAAAGACAGAAGGCTGATTCAATGTTAAGTTCAGGCTGAGTCGGCAACAGTAATCAGATAGGCAGAGGTACAGAATTGGCAAGCAGGAGCGTCGTCAAGGAAGCAGAAGGTCATAACAGATAATAACAATATAGCAATATCCTAGTCTAGGTGTGAAGTCCTTGGTTTCAACACCTAGGATCTAGTCTAAGGTCTAATACACAGATAACACAATGCAATTAGTACTTTAAGCTATCTTCAGAATCTAGCTAAGTGTGGATCCCCAGCTCCAGCTGGTTCTAGCACACTGTAGGATCTGACTAGGGTCTGAGCGCTCAGACACGGGGCAACTGACAGACTAGTACTATATATACCTGGATGCCCCGCAGCCAGGGCCGGATTTCTGGCAAGGCCGCATAGGCCATGGCCTAGGGCACCAGAAATTTAATGGCGGCTCAGTGAGGGGCAGTAAAGCTGTCCTATGCAGCCATCCCTATCTACAAGGACAGATTTACCCTTTGAACCCTCTGTCCTGTACTTGTGTCATCCCTGCAAGACCTGTAAGCTCTATCCTGCAGGTACACATCAGCCTCTCATGGTGACACAATGATTCCATCATTAACGAGATAGCAAGCATAACATAAAAGTTCTGAAGGAAAACATAACATAGTCTATACGCATATTACTAAAATAGTTATTGTCTGTGACACCAATGATGAAAAGTAAGTAGAATTCTCATTGGGGCACACAGATATAAAAAACAAATAGACAGTATAGTTGGCCTTGGGCGGTAAAAAGTACAAATCCGGCCCTGCCCGCAGCGCCGCCCCTATCACTTAGCCAATCCAAAGTACCGTTGGAGTCAGCTGACTAGACAGATCAGCTGACTCCCCTCCTATTTGCATAAAGGTCCTGTCGCCTGGCACATGCGCAACCCTCAATCTATGTGCAATAGAAGGACCAGGTAAAGCAGCAGCATGTAACTGCGCGGCAGAGGCCGCCGGCTGATACGCGGAGATAGCCGCCATGCCGCTTGCCTCTGCGGCGGTATCTCCGCTATCCTTTACAAGTAGTTAGAATAACATGATGAATCCTTTTTTCCCCTTTTTTAGGGGGGGGGGGGGGGGGGGTCGGGAGACGGTAAGACAGGAGAGTTTTAGGAGTGAGGCAAGGCACACACTTCATTCATTCCGTGTGCGGTTTCTGCACAGAAGAACTCATGTTAATCAATGTGTTAGTTCACACTTCATGCATTTTTCAAGCGCAGGAAAAGACATTCTGCATGATCATTCTGCACATTTTGTCAGTTTTCTGTATCAATTACATCAGCTGCTGTAAAAAAACAACACATGCCTAGAAATGCACGAGGTGTGCAGAAAAAGTATGCAGAAAACTGAGACAAGTGTGTTCCCTACCTTAGAAGAGTGGTTAGAAGGGGGGGGGGGGGGGGGGGGGGTGACAATAGCCCCACTAGAGCACTGTCGAGAATAGCCCTGCTACAGCAGTCATGTGACAATAGCCCCGCTAGAGCAGTCATGTGACAATAGCCCCGCTAGAGCAGTCATGTGACAATAGCCCCGCTAGAGCAGTCATGTGACAATAGCCCTGCTACAGCAGTCATGTGACAATAGCCCCGCTAGAGCAGTCATGTGACAATAGCCCCGCTACAGCAGTCATGTGACAATGGCGCCGCTAGAGCAGTCATGTGACAATAGCCCCGCTACAGCAGTCATGTGACAATAGCCCCGCTACAGCAGTCATGTGACAATGGCCCCGCTACAGCAGTCATGTGACAATAGCCCCGCTACAGCAGTCATGTGACAATAGCCCCGCTAGAGCAGTCATGTGACAATGGCCCCGCTACAGCAGTCATGTGACAATGGCCCCGCTACAGCAGTCATGTGACAATAGCCCCGCTACAGCAGTCATGTGACAATAGCCCCGCTAGAGCAGTCATGTGACAATAGCCCCGCTACAGCAGTCATGTGACAATAGCCCGCTAGAGCAGTCATGTGACAATAGCCCTTGCTACAGCAGTCATGTGACAATATCCCCGCTAGAGCAGTCATGTGACAATAGCCCAGCTAGAGCAGTCATGTGACAATAGCCCAGCTAGAGCAGTCATGTGACAATAGCCCGCTAGAGCAGTCATGTGACAATAGCCCCGCTAGAGCAGTCATGTGACAATAGCCCCCCTAGAGCAGTCATGTGACAATAGCCCCGTTAGAGCAGTCATGTGACAATGGCCCGCTAGAGCAGTCATGTGACAATAGCCCCGCTAGAGCAGTCATGTGACAATAGCCCCCCTAGAGCAGTCATGTGACAATAGCCCCGCTAGAGCAGTCATGTGACAATGGCCCCGCTAGAGCAGTCATGTGACAATAGCCCCCCTAGAGCAGTCATGTGACAATAGCCCCGCTAGAGCAGTCATGTGACAATAGCCCCGCTAGAGCTGTCATGTGACAATAGCCCCGCTACAGCAGTCATGTGACAATAGCCCCTGCTACTGCAGTCATGTGACAATAGCCCCGCTTGAGCAGTCATGTGACAATAGCCCCGCTAGAGAAGTCATGTGACAATAGCCCTTGCTACAGCAGTCATGTGACAATATCCCCGCTAGAGCAGTCATGTGACAATAGCCCAGCTAGAGCAGTCATGTGACAATAGCCCGCTAGAGCAGTCATGTGACAATAGCCCCGCTAGAGCAGTCATGTGACAATAGCCCCCCTAGAGCAGTCATGTGACAATAGCCCCGTTAGAGCAGTCATGTGACAATAGCCCCGCTAGAGCAGTCATGTGACAATGGCCCCGCTAGAGCAGTCATGTGACAATAGCCCCGCTAGAGCAGTCATGTGACAATGGCGCCGCTAGAGCAGTCATGTGACAATAGCCCCCCTAGAGCAGTCATGTAACAATAGCCCCGCTAGAGCAGTCATGTGACAATAGCCCCGCTAGAGCTGTCATGTGACAATAGCCCCGCTAGAGCAGTCATGTGACAATGGCCCCGCTAGAGCAGTCATGTGACAATAGCCCCGCTAGAGCAGTCATGTGACAATAGCCCCGCTACAGCAGTCATGTGACAATAGCCCCGCTAGAGCAGTCATGTGACAATAGCCCCTGCTACAGCAGTCATGTGACAATAGCCCCTGCTACTGCAGTCATGTGACAATTGCCCCGCTTGAGCAGTCATGTGACAATAGCCCAGCTAGAGCTGTCATGTGACAATAGCCCCGCTAGAGCAGTCATGTGACAATGGCCCCGCTAGAGCAGTCATGTGACAATAGCCCCGCTAGAGCAGTCATGTGACAATAGCCCCGCTACAGCAGTCATGTGACAATAGCCCTGCTAGAGCAGTCATGTGACAATAGCCCCTGCTACAGCAGTCATGTGACAATAGCCCCTGCTACTGCAGTCATGTGACAATAGCCCCGCTAGAGCAGTCATGTGACAATAGCCTCGCTAGAGCAGTCATGTGACAATAGCCCCGCTAGAGCAGTCATGTGACAATAGCCCCGCTAGAGAAGTCATGTGACAATAGCCCCGCTAGAGCAGTCATGTGACAATAGCCCCGCTAGAGCAGTCATGTGACAATAGCCCCCCTAGAGCAGTCATGTGACAATAGCCCCGCTAGAGCAGTCATGTGACAATAGCCCTTGCTACAGCAGTCATGTGACAATAGCCCCGCTAGAGCTGTCATGTGACAATAGCCTCGCTAGAGCAGTCATGTGACAATAGCCCTTGCTACAGCAGTCATGTGACAATGGCCCCGCTAGAGCAGTCATGTGACAATAGCCCCGCTAGAGCAGTCATGTGACAATAGCCCCGCTAGAGCAGTCATGTGACAATAGCCCCGCTACAGCAGTCATGTGACAATAGCCCTTGCTACAGCAGTCATGTGACAATGGCCCCGCTAGAGCAGTCATGTGACAATAGCCCCGCTAGAGCAGTCATGTGACAATGGCCCCGCTAGAGCAGTCATGTGACAATAGCCCCGCTAGAGCAGTCATGTGACAATAGCCCCGCTAGAGCAGTCATGTGACAATAGCCCCACTAGAGCAGTCATTTGACAATAGCCCCGCTAGGGCAGTCATGTGACAATAGCCCCGCTAGAGCAGTCATGTGACAATAGCCCCGCTAGAGCAGTCATGTGACAATAGCCCCGCTACAGCAGTCATGTGACAATGGCCCCGCTACAGCAGTCATGTGACAATAGCCCCGCTAAAGCAGTCATGTGACAATAGCCCAGCTAGAGCAGTCATGTGACAATAGCCCCGCTAGAGCAGTCATGTGACAATAGCCCCGCTAAAGCAGTCATGTGACAATAGCCCCGCTAGAGCACTTTTGTGACAATAGCCCCGCTAGAGCACTGGTGTGACAATAGCCCCGCTAGAGCAGTCATGTGACAATAGCCCCACTAGAGCAGTCATGTGACAATAGCCCCGCTACAGCAGTCATGTGACAATGGCCCCGCTAGAGCAGTCATGTGACAATAGCCCAGCTAGAGCAGTCATGTGACAATAGCCCCACTAGAGCAGTCATGTGACAATAGCCCCGCTACAGCAGTCATGTGACAATGGCCCTGCTAGAGCAGTCATGTGACAATAGCCCAGCTAAAGCAGTCATGTTACAATGGCCCTGCTAGAGCAGTCATGTGACAATAGCCCCGCTAGAGCAGTCATGTGACAATAGCCCCGCTACAGCAGTCATGTGACAATGGCCCCGCTAGAGCAGCCATGTGACAATAGCCCCGCTACAGCAGTAATGTGACAATAGCCCCGCTACAGCAATCGTGTGACAAGAGCCCGCTACAGGAGTCGTGTGACAATGGCCCTGCTAGAGCAGTCATGTGACAATAGCCCCGCTAGAGCAGTCATGTGACAATGGCCCTGCTAGAGCAGTCATGTGACAATAGCCCCGCTAAAGCAGTCATGTGACAATAGCCCAGCTAGAGCAGTCATGTGACAATAACCCTGCTAGAGCAGTCATGTGACAATAGCCCCGCTAAAGCAGTCATGTGACAATAACCCCGCTAGAGCTGTCATGTGACAATAGCCCCACTAAAGCAGTCATGTGACAATAGCCCCGCTAGAGCACTGGTGTGACAATAGCCCCGCTAGAGCAGTCATGTGACAATAGCCCCGCTAGAGCAGTCATGTGACAATGGCCCCGCTAGAGCAGTCATGTGACAATAGCCCCGCTAGAGCAGTCATGTGACAATGGCCCTGCTAGAGCAGTCGTGTGACAATAGCCCCGCTAGAGCAGTCATGTGACAATAGCCCCGCTAGAGCACTGGTGTGACAATAGCCCCGCTAGAGCAGTCGTGTGACAATAGCCCCGCTAGAGCACTGGTGTGACAATAGCCCCGCTAGAGCAGTCGTGTGACAATAGCCCCACTAGAGCAGTCATGTGACAATAGCCCGGCTACAGCAGTCATGTGACATTAGCCCCGCTAGAGCAGTCATGTGACAATAGCCCCGCTAGAGCAGTCATGTGACAATAGCCCCGCTAGAGCACTGGTGTGACAATAGCCCCGCTAGAGCAGTCATGTGACAATAGCCCGGCTACAGCAGTCATGTGACAATGGCCCTTGCTACAGCAGTCATGTGACAATAGCCCTGCTAGAGCAGTCCTGTGACAATAGCCCAGCTAGAGCAGTCATGTGACAATAGCCCCGCTACAGCAGTCATGTGACAATAGCCCCGCTAGAGCAGTCATGTGACAATAGCCCCGCTAGAGCAGTCATGTGACAATAGCCCCGCTAAAGCAGTCATGTGACAATAGCCCCGCTAGAGCAGTCATGTGACAATAGCCCCGCTAGAGCAGTCATGTGACAATGGCCCCGCCAGAGCACTGGCGAGAATAGCTCCTGCTACAGCAGTCGTGTGACAATAGCCCCGCTAGAGCAGTCATGTGACAATAGCCCCGCTACAGCAGTCATGTGACAATGGTCCCGCTAGAGCAGTCATGTGACAATAGCCCAGCTAGAGCAGTCATGTGACAATAGCCCCGCTAGAGCAGTCATGTGACAATGGCCCCGCTAGAGCAGTCATGTGACAATGGCCCCGCTAGAGCAGTCATGTGACAATAGCCCCGCTAGAGCAGTCATGTGACAATAGACCCGCTAGAGCAGTCATGTGACAATAGCCCCGCTAGAGCAATCATGTGACATTAGCCCGCCTAGAGCAATCATGTGACATTAGCCCCGCTACAGCAGTCATGTGACAATGGCCCCGCTAGAGCAGTCATGTGACAATGGCCCCGCTAGAGCAGTCATGTGACAAAAGCCCAGCTAGAGCAGTCATGTGACAATAGCCCAGCTAGAGCAGTCATGTGACAATAGCCCCGCTAGAGCAGTCATGTGACAATGGCCCCGCTAGAGCACTGGCGAGAATAGCCCCTGCTACATCAGTCGTGTGACAATAGCCCCGCTAGAGCAGTCATGTGACAATAGCCCAGCTAGAGCAGTCATGTGACAATAGCCCCGCTAGAGCAGTCATGTGACATTAGCCCGCCTAGAGCGATCATGTGACATTAGCCCCGCTAGAGCAGTCATGTGACAATAGCCCCGCTAGAGCAGTCATGTGACAATAGCCCCGCTAGAGCACTGGTGTGACAATAGCCCCGCTAGAGCAGTCATGTGACAATAGCCCCGCTAGAGCAGTCATGTGACATTAGCCCCGCTAGAGGAGTCATGTGACAATAGCCCCGCTAGGGCAGTCATGTGACAATAGCCCCGCTAGAGCAGTCATGTGACAATAGCCCCGCTACAGCAGTCATGTGACAATAGCCCTTGCTACAGCAGTCATGTGACAATGGCCCCGCTAGAGCAGTCATGTGACAATAGCCCCGCTAGAGCAGTCATGTGACAATGGCCCCGCTAGAGCAGTCATGTGACAATAGCCCCGCTAGAGCAGTCATGTGACAATAGCCCCGCTAGAGCAGTCATGTGACAATAGCCCCACTAGAGCAGTCATTTGACAATAGCCCCGCTAGGGCAGTCATGTGACAATAGCCCCGCTAGAGCAGTCATGTGACAATAGCCCCGCTAGAGCAGTCATGTGACAATAGCCCCGCTACAGCAGTCATGTGACAATGGCCCCGCTACAGCAGTCATGTGACAATAGCCCCGCTAAAGCAGTCATGTGACAACAATAGCCCAGCTAGAGCAGTCATGTGACAATAGCCCCGCTAGAGCAGTCATGTGACAATAGCCCCGCTAAAGCAGTCATGTGACAATAGCCCCGCTAGAGCACTTTTGTGACAATAGCCCCGCTAGAGCACTGGTGTGACAATAGCCCCGCTAGAGCAGTCATGTGACAATAGCCCCACGAGAGCAGTCATGTGACAATAGCCCCGCTACAGCAGTCATGTGACAATGGCCCCGCTAGAGCAGTCATGTGACAATAGCCCAGCTAGAGCAGTCATGTGACAATAGCCCCACTAGAGCAGTCATGTGACAATAGCCCCGCTACAGCAGTCATGTGACAATGGCCCTGCTAGAGCAGTCATGTGACAATAGCCCAGCTAAAGCAGTCATGTTACAATGGCCCTGCTAGAGCAGTCATGTGACAATAGCCCCGCTAGAGCAGTCATGTGACAATAGCCCCGCTACAGCAGTCATGTGACAATGGCCCCGCTAGAGCAGCCATGTGACAATAGCCCCGCTACAGCAGTAATGTGACAATAGCCCCGCTACAGCAATCGTGTGACAAGAGCCCGCTACAGGAGTCGTGTGACAATGGCCCTGCTAGAGCAGTCATGTGACAATAGCCCCGCTAGAGCAGTCATGTGACAATGGCCCTGCTAGAGCAGTCATGTGACAATAGCCCCGCTAAAGCAGTCATGTGACAATAGCCCAGCTAGAGCAGTCATGTGACAATAGCCCTGCTAGAGCAGTCATGTGACAATAGCCCCGCTAAAGCAGTCATGCGACAATAGCCCCGCTAGAGCTGTCATGTGACAATAGCCCCACTAAAGCAGTCATGTGACAATAGCCCCGCTAGAGCACTGGTGTGACAATAGCCCCGCTAGAGCAGTCATGTGACAATAGCCCCGCTAGAGCAGTCATGTGACAATGGCCCTGCTAGAGCAGTCGTGTGACAATAGCCCCGCTAGAGCAGTCATGTGACAATAGCCCCGCTAGAGCACTGGTGTGACAATAGCCCCGCTAGAGCAGTCGTGTGACAATAGCCCCGCTAGAGCACTGGTGTGACAATAGCCCCGCTAGAGCAGTCGTGTGACAATAGCCCCACTAGAGCAGTCATGTGACAATAGCCCGGCTACAGCAGTCATGTGACATTAGCCCCGCTAGAGCAGTCATGTGACAATAGCCCCGCTAGAGCAGTCATGTGACAATAGCCCCGCTAGAGCACTGGTGTGACAATAGCCCCGCTAGAGCAGTCATGTGACAATAGCCCGGCTACAGCAGTCATGTGACAATGGCCCTTGCTACAGCAGTCATGTGACAATAGCCCTGCTAGAGCAGTCCTGTGACAATAGCCCAGCTAGAGCAGTCATGTGACAATAGCCCCGCTACAGCAGTCATGTGACAATAGCCCCGCTAGAGCAGTCATGTGACAATAGCCCCGCTAGAGCAGTCATGTGACAATAGCCCCGCTAAAGCAGTCATGTGACAATAGCCCCGCTAGAGCAGTCATGTGACAATAGCCCCGCTAGAGCAGTCATGTGACAATGGCCCCGCCAGAGCACTGGCGAGAATAGCTCCTGCTACAGCAGTCGTGTGACAATAGCCCCGCTAGAGCAGTCATGTGACAATAGCCCCGCTACAGCAGTCATGTGACAATGGTCCCGCTAGAGCAGTCATGTGACAATAGCCCAGCTAGAGCAGTCATGTGACAATAGCCCCGCTAGAGCAGTCATGTGACAATGGCCCCGCTAGAGCAGTCATGTGACAATGGCCCCGCTAGAGCAGTCATGTGACAATAGACCCGCTAGAGCAGTCATGTGACAATAGCCCCGCTAGAGCAATCATGTGACATTAGCCCGCCTAGAGCAATCATGTGACATTAGCCCCGCTACAGCAGTCATGTGACAATGGCCCCGCTAGAGCAGTCATGTGACAATGGCCCCGCTAGAGCAGTCATGTGACAATAGCCCAGCTAGAGCAGTCATGTGACAATAGCCCAGCTAGAGCAGTCATGTGACAATAGCCCCGCTAGAGCAGTCATGTGACAATAGCCCCGCTAGAGCAGTCATGTGACAATAGCCCCGCTACAGCAGTCATGTGACAATGGCCCCGCTACAGCAGTCATGTGACAATAGCCCCGCTAAAGCAGTCATGTGACAACAATAGCCCAGCTAGAGCAGTCATGTGACAATAGCCCCGCTAGAGCAGTCATGTGACAATAGCCCCGCTAAAGCAGTCATGTGACAATAGCCCCGCTAGAGCACTTTTGTGACAATAGCCCCGCTAGAGCACTGGTGTGACAATAGCCCCGCTAGAGCAGTCATGTGACAATAGCCCCACTAGAGCAGTCATGTGACAATAGCCCCGCTACAGCAGTCATGTGACAATGGCCCCGCTAGAGCAGTCATGTGACAATAGCCCAGCTAGAGCAGTCATGTGACAATAGCCCCACTAGAGCAGTCATGTGACAATAGCCCCGCTACAGCAGTCATGTGACAATGGCCCTGCTAGAGCAGTCATGTGACAATAGCCCAGCTAAAGCAGTCATGTTACAATGGCCCTGCTAGAGCAGTCATGTGACAATAGCCCCGCTAGAGCAGTCATGTGACAATAGCCCCGCTACAGCAGTCATGTGACAATGGCCCCGCTAGAGCAGCCATGTGACAATAGCCCCGCTACAGCAGTAATGTGACAATAGCCCCGCTACAGCAATCGTGTGACAAGAGCCCGCTACAGGAGTCGTGTGACAATGGCCCTGCTAGAGCAGTCATGTGACAATAGCCCCGCTAGAGCAGTCATGTGACAATGGCCCTGCTAGAGCAGTCATGTGACAATAGCCCCGCTAAAGCAGTCATGTGACAATAGCCCAGCTAGAGCAGTCATGTGACAATAGCCCTGCTAGAGCAGTCATGTGACAATAGCCCCGCTAAAGCAGTCATGTGACAATAGCCCCGCTAGAGCTGTCATGTGACAATAGCCCCACTAAAGCAGTCATGTGACAATAGCCCCGCTAGAGCACTGGTGTGACAATAGCCCCGCTAGAGCAGTCATGTGACAATAGCCCCGCTAGAGCAGTCATGTGACAATGGCCCCGCTAGAGCAGTCATGTGACAATAGCCCCGCTAGAGCAGTCATGTGACAATGGCCCTGCTAGAGCAGTCGTGTGACAATAGCCCCGCTAGAGCAGTCATGTGACAATAGCCCCGCTAGAGCACTGGTGTGACAATAGCCCCGCTAGAGCAGTCGTGTGACAATAGCCCCGCTAGAGCACTGGTGTGACAATAGCCCCGCTAGAGCAGTCGTGTGACAATAGCCCCACTAGAGCAGTCATGTGACAATAGCCCGGCTACAGCAGTCATGTGACATTAGCCCCGCTAGAGCAGTCATGTGACAATAGCCCCGCTAGAGCAGTCATGTGACAATAGCCCCGCTAGAGCACTGGTGTGACAATAGCCCCGCTAGAGCAGTCATGTGACAATAGCCCGGCTACAGCAGTCATGTGACAATGGCCCTTGCTACAGCAGTCATGTGACAACAGCCCTGCTAGAGCAGTCCTGTGACAATAGCCCAGCTAGAGCAGTCATGTGACAATAGCCCCGCTACAGCAGTCATGTGACAATAGCCCCGCTAGAGCAGTCATGTGACAATAGCCCCGCTAGAGCAGTCATGTGACAATAGCCCCGCTAGAGCAGTCATGTGACAATAGCCCCGCTAGAGCAGTCATGTGACAATGGCCCCGCCAGAGCACTGGCGAGAATAGCTCCTGCTACAGCAGTCGTGTGACAATAGCCCCGCTAGAGCAGTCATGTGACAATAGCCCCGCTACAGCAGTCATGTGACAATGGTCCCGCTAGAGCAGTCATGTGACAATAGCCCAGCTAGAGCAGTCATGTGACAATAGCCCCGCTAGAGCAGTCATGTGACAATGGCCCCGCTAGAGCAGTCATGTGACAATGGCCCCGCTAGAGCAGTCATGTGACAATAGCCCCGCTAGAGCAGTCATGTGACAATAGACCCGCTAGAGCAGTCATGTGACAATAGCCCCGCTAGAGCAATCATGTGACATTAGCCCGCCTAGAGCAATCATGTGAAATTAGCCCCGCTACAGCAGTCATGTGACAATGGCCCCGCTAGAGCAGTCATGTGACAATGGCCCCGCTAGAGCAGTCATGTGACAATAGCCCAGCTAGAGCAGTCATGTGACAATAGCCCAGCTAGAGCAGTCATGTGACAATAGCCCCGCTAGAGCAGTCATGTGACAATGGCCCCGCTAGAGCACTGGCGAGAATAGCCCCTGCTACATCAGTCGTGTGACAATAGCCCCGCTAGAGCAGTCATGTGACAATAGCCCAGCTAGAGCAGTCATGTGACAATAGCCCCGCTAGAGCAGTCATGTGACATTAGCCCGCCTAGAGCAATCATGTGACATTAGCCCCGCTAGAGCAGTCATGTGACAATAGCCCCGCTAGTGCAGTCATGTGACAATAGCCCCGCTAGAGCACTGGTGTGACAATAGCCCCGCTAGAGCAGTCATGTGACAATAGCCCCGCTAGAGCAGTCATGTGACAATAGCCCCGCTAGAGCAGTCATGTGACATTAGCCCCGCTAGAGGAGTCATGTGACAATAGCCCCGCTAGGGCAGTCATGTGACAATAGCCCCGCTAGAGCAGTCACGTGACAATAGCCCCACTAGAGCAGTCATGTGACAATAGCCCCACTACAGCAGTCATGTGACAATGGCCCCGCTAGAGCACTCATGTGACAATGGCCCCGCTAGAGCAGTCGTGACAATGGCCCCGCTAGAGCAGTCATGTGACAATAGCCCCGCTAGAGCAGTCATGTGACAATAGCCCCACTAGAGCAGTCATGTAACAATAGCCCCGCTACAGCAGTCATGTAACAATAGCCCCGCTAGAGCAGTCGTGTGACAATAGCCCCGCTACAGCAGTCATGTGACAATAGCCCCGCTAGAGCAGTCATGTGACAATGGCCCCGCTAGAGCAGTCATGTGACAATAGCCCCTGCTACAGCAGTCATGTGACAATAGCCCCTGCTACAGCAGTCATGCGACAATAGCCCCACTAGAGCACTGGTGTGACAATAGCCCCTGCTACAGCAGTCATGCGACAATAGCCCCGCTAGAGCACTGGTGTGACAATAGCCCTTGCTACAGCAGTCATGTGACAATAGCCCCTGCTACAGCAGTCATGTGACAATAGCCCCACTAGAGCACTGGTGTGACAATAGCCCCTGCTACAGCAGTCATGTGATAATAGCCCCTGCTACAGCAGTCATGTGACAATAGCCCCACTAGAGCACTGGTGTGACAATAATAGCCCCACTAGAGCACTGGTGTGACAATAGCCCCGCTAGAGCACTGGTGTGACAATAGCCCCGCTAGAGCACTGGTGTGACAATCGCCCCACTAGAACAGTGGCGTGACAATAGCACCACTAGAGTAGTGGTGGGACTGGCGTTGCTAGGGTTGAGTAGATCCACCAGGGGATTACTTGTGGGTTGGGCTTGGATGCGGGTGAGTAGATCCACCAGGGATCTCTTGTGGGTTGGCATCACTGGGGGTGAGTAGATCCGCCGGGGAATCTCTTGTGGGTTCGGCATCGCTAGGGGTGAGTAGATTTGCTGGGGGCTTTGGCCATCACTGGGGGTTAGTAGATCTGCCGGGGGATCTCTTGTGGGTAAAGCAGGCCATACACTGGCTCGATTCCCGGCCGTTTCGACAGCAGATTCGATCCTGGGATCGAATCTGCTGCCAATCGTTCGCGGTAAACGCAGCCGCCGATCCAATTTCCTCCCGAAATTGGATCGGTCCGTCGATCGCGCCGTGCGGGAAATTACCCTCGATCGCCGGCGGGTAAAGTGCGCGTCGCTAGCGGCGGCTGATCCGATCAAGTATACATTACCTGAGGCTGGCTCCCGGGCGTCTTCTCCACATTGCACCGCTCTGTTCCGGCTCCATCCATCCCGGCGCTTCCTGTGTCACTGCAGTGACCAGGAAGTTCTAATAGAGGGCGCTCTATCTGAACTTCCTGGTCACAGAGTAACACAGGAAGCGCCGTAATGGAGCCGGAACAGAGCCGTGCAATGCGGAGAAGATGCCCGGGAGCCAGCGTCAGGTAATGTATACGGGGGGGGGGGGGGGGGGGACAGGCGGCAGGAGCAGCTCAGCAGATGGTGAATCGGTTTCAGGCTGAAATCGATTCACAATCTGTTTGCAGTAAAGGCAGCCATACGATCCCTCTCTGATCAGATTCGATCAGATAGGGATCTGTCAGCTGGTCGATCTAATGGCACATCGACCAGTGTATGGCCACCTTTAGACTTCACTGGAGATGAGTAGATCCGCCGGGTGGATTGGCAGGGAATCGACGTTGCTAGGGGTGATTAGATCCTCCAGGTGGATTGCTTGTGGGTTGGGCGTTGCTGGGGGAGAGTAGATCCACCGGGGGGGGGGGGGATTTCCAGGGAATCAGTGTTGCTAGGGGATGAGTAGATCCTCCGGGTGGATTGCTTGTGTGTTGGGCCTCGCTAGGGGTGAGTAGATTCGAAGTGGGATTTGCGGGGGATCGGCATCACTGGGAGTGAGTAGATCTGCCGGGGGATCTCTTGTGGGTTGGGCCTCGCTGGGGTAAGGAAATCCACCGGGGGATCTCTTATGGGTTGGGTGTCGCTGGGGGTGAGTAGATCCACTTGGGAATTTGGGTCTCGCTGGGGGTGAGTAGATCTACCGGAGGATCTCTTGTTTTTTGGGCGTGGCTGGGGGTGAGTAGATCTGCCGGGGATCTCTTTTTGGTTGGGCATCGCTGGCTGCTGTACACATGACTGATTATCAGCTGAGGTGGTCTCCTAGTCTCTGTATCCTCAGCTTCTAGTGTTGCTCGGATACCCCCCGATCACGGATTCAAATAAATCCGGCCATGGCAGTCCCAAAATCCGGATAAGTCGTGATTGTGACCCGGATTTGAAACGGACTTCCGAATTTGAGTCGGATTTTAGCCGTGATTACCATTTTAATCCGTGATCATGGGTCATGATTAAGATTTACCTTTAACGTTAATGGCAAATCCCCTATACATACCACAATGAGAAGTGACTACAACTTAAAACAAAAATAAAATTCAAAAAGAACTTTTTTGTTTTTAAGAAAATTGATTTTAAAGTTAAATTGACACTTTAAATGTGGCTATTAATTGGTAATTGGTTTTAAACATGGAAATACACTTTAAGCAATCAGAGTCCCTAGAAAACTACAACCATGCAGGCAGGTGAAGAGTCCCAATGGCACCTGGCGGTGGTACCACTGGAGGAGGATGAGTGGATGATACCACAAAAACACCCATGGCAGCAGAGTTGTCCGTGGACCCCGTCGTGGGAACACAGACTGCATAAGACATCAGAGGCAGCAGAAGGAGGCCTAAGCAGCACTCTGCGGCAGCACAGAAGAAGAGTATGGCACCTCACTGGTGGCACCACAACATGATAAATCAGCCCAAAAATTGAAGCATCCGTGGACCCTGTTGGTGGGTACACAGACTTTAGTAGTTAAAACTTATCCAAGATCAAAAACTAACTATAACAAGTAACTTGTCTATATATCTTTTCTAAAGTTTAGATAGTTTACTCAACAAATCTAGCTGCAAACAGCTTTAACAGTTTATGAATATTTCTTCCTGTGATACAATGAGGGCAGCCATGTTTTGTTTGTCACATTACAGAAAGGCAAGCTGATAGCATCTCCAGCCCTCAGCCTTTGAAAACTCCACTCCCCCTCCTCTCTCCTCCCCTCTGCCTCTGAAATCTCTGGCTAGTAACCTCCTCCTCCTTCTGCCCAGACTGAGCTCCCATAAGCCCTTGCTACTAAGGCTGAGAGTGCCAAAGCTCTCTGGAGAAGCTGTGAGCGAGGATTGTTTAGTTTATAGGGAATTAGAGTATTAAAACAAAACAAAAAAAAGTATTTGACTTGAGGGATGCCCTATAAACTATATCAAAGGAACACAACTATGCAATGAGTAAAAGTTAATCTCGGATCCGCTTTAAATACAACATCAGCGGCAGGAGGAGGAAGAGGACTGAGGACTCAGCAGCAGTACAGAGAGGCATTGCACCTCACTGGTGGCACCACAGCACGAGAATTGTGCCCAAAAATTTTAAGTATCTGTCAGGGCCGGATTTACCGCTAGGCACTGTAGGCACGTGCCTACAGGCGCCATGTGCTACAGAGGCGGGGAAGCAGCAGCGCACAAACCTTATAATCTGTTTCCACTCGCCATGATTGCGCTGCCCCACTCTACATCGGCCCTTCTGAGCATCGGGCGCTGCATCGCACCGCTAATCTCTGACCGCAGTACCGCCCCACAGTCTACACTGAATCTAGTGTATCTTCTGACAGAGCTCCTGCGACAGGGGGCAAACTTCCTTCAGGACTCTCTCGGAGGGTGATGCCGCTCAAGCAGAGCTTTCTCCCCGGAGAGGCATGTCATGGAAGTTTGAACAGGCTTCACGCAGCTACAGCTCCAGACGGTGAGAGATAGTGGGATCCTCCTCCCCCTCCTCGAGGAGACTTCAAAGGCTGCCTGTGCTGGTAAAGTTTTTTTTCCCCTTTGAGCAGTTTGATTGTCCGGAGGCTACGGGGGGGGGGGGGGGGGGGGGGGGGGGGGGCTCTACATAGTTTGGATTTGGTGTGTATGAGTGAGCCAGTGTCTGTGTGTGTCCACAGCATGTGTGTACAAGAGAAAAGAGAGAGAGAGTCTCTGTGTGTATGTATTAGAGTGTGTAGCATAGTGTGTGTGTGTGTGTGTGTGTGCGCATCCACAGTGTGTGTATATGTTTGCCAGTGTGTGTGTGTGTGTCCACAGTGTGTGTGTGTGTGTCCACAGTGTGTGTGTGTGTGTGTCCACAGTGTGTGTGTGTGTGTCCACAGTGTGTGTGTGTGTGTGTGTGTCCACAGTGTGTGTGTGTGTGTGTGTGTGTGTGTCCACAGTGTGTGTGTGTGTGTGTGTGTGTGTCCACAGTGTGTGTGTGTGTGTGTCCACAGTGTGTGTGTGTGTCCACAGTGTGTGTGTGTGTGTGTGTGTGTGTCCACAGTGTGTGTGTGTGTGTGTGTGTGTGTGTGTGTGTCCACAGTGTGTGTGTGTGTGTGTGTCCACAGTGTGTGTGTGTGTGTGTGTGTGTGTCCACAGTGTGTGTGTGTGTCCACAGTGTGTGTGTGTGTCCACAGTGTGTGTGTGTGTGTGTGTCCACAGTGTGTGTGTGTGTGTGTGTGTGTGTCCACAGTGTGTGTGTGTGTGTGTCCACAGTGTGTGTGTGTGTGTCCACAGTGTGTGTTTGTGTGTGTGTGTGTGTGTGTGTGTCCACAGTGTGTGTGTGTGTCCACAGTGTGTGTGTGTGTGTGTCCACAGTGTGTGTGTGTGTGTCCACAGTGTGTGTGTGTGTGTCCACAGTGTGTGTGTGTGTGTGTCCACAGTGTGTGTGTGTCCACAGTGTGTGTGTGTGTGTCCACAGTGTGTGTGTGTGTCCACAGTGTGTGTGTGTGTCCACAGTGTGTGTGTGTGTGTGTGTGTGTGTGTGTGTGTGTGTCCACAGTGTGTGTGTGTGTGTGTGTCCACAGTGTGTGTGTGTGTCCACAGTGTGTGTGTGTGTGTGTGTGTGTGTGTGTGTGTGTGTCCACAGTGTGTGTGTGTGTGTCCACAGTGTGTGTGTGTGTGTGTGTGTGTGTGTGTGTGTGTGTGTCCACAGTGTGTGTGTGTGTGTGTGTGTGTGTGTCCACAGTGTGTGTGTGTCCCCACAGTGTGTGTGTGTGTGTGTGTGTGTGTGTGTGTGTCCACAGTGTGTGTGTGTGTGTGTGTGTGTGTGTGTGTCCACAGTGTGTGTGTGTGAGTCCACAGTGTGTGTGTGTGTGTGTGTGTGTGTCCACAGTGTGTGTGTGTGTCCACAGTGTGTGTGTGTGTGTGTGTGTGTGTGTGTGTGTGTCCACAGTGTGTGTGTGTGTGTGTGTGTCCACAGTGTGTGTGTGTGTGTGTCCACAGTGTGTGTGTCCACAGTGTGTGTGTGTGTCCACAGTGTGTGTGTGTGTCCACAGTGTGTGTGTGTGTGTGTGTGTGTGTCCACAGTGTGTGTGTGTGTGTGTGTGTGTGTGTGTCCACAGTGTGTGTGTGTGTCCACAGTGTGTGTGTGTGTGTCCACAGTGTGTGTGTGTGTGTGTGTGTGTGTCCACAGTGTGTGTGTGCGTGTGTGTGTGTGTGTGTGTGTCCACAGTGTGTGTCCACAGTGTGTGTGTGTGTGTGTGTGTGTCCACAGTGTGTGTGTGTGTGTGTGTGTGTGTCCACAGTGTGTGTGTGTGAGTCCACAGTGTGTGTGTGTGTGTGTGTGTGTCCACAGTGTGTGTGTGTGTCCACAGTGTGTGTGTGTGTCCACAGTGTGTGTGTGTGTGTGTCCACAGTGTGTGTGTGTGTGTGTGTGTGTGTGTGTGTGTCCACAGTGTGTGTGTGTGTGTGTGTCCACAGTGTGTGTGTGTGTGTCCACAGTGTGTGTGTGTGTGTGTGTGTGTGTCCACAGTGTGTGTGTGTGTGTGTGTGTGTGTGTGTGTGTGTGTGTGTGTGTGTGTGTGTCCACAGTGTGTGTGTGTGTCCACAGTGTGTGTGTGTGTGTGTGTGTGTCCACAGTGTGTGTGTGTGTGTGTCCACAGTGTGTGTGTGTGTCCACAGTGTGTGTGTGTGTGTCCACAGTGTGTGTGTGTGTGTGTCCACAGTGTGTGTGTGTGTGTGTGTGTGTGTGTGTGTGTGTGTGTGTGTATCCACAGTGTGTGTGTGTGTCCACAGTGTGTGTGTGTGTGTGTGTCCACAGTGTGTGTGTGTGTGTGTCCATAGTGTGTGTGTGTGTGTGTGTCCACAGTGTGTGTGTGTGTGTGTGTCCACAGTGTGTGTGTGTGTGTGTGTCCACAGTGTGTGTGTCCACAGTGTGTGTGTGTGTGTCCACAGTGTGTGTGTGTGTGTGTCCACAGTGTGTGTGTGTGTCCACAGTGTGTGTGTGTGTGTGTGTGTGTCCACAGTGTGTGTGTGTGTGTGTCCACAGTGTGTGTGTGTGTGTGTGTCCACAGTGTGTGTGTGTGTGTGTGTGTGTGTCCACAGTGTGTGTGTGTGTCCACAGTGTGTGTGTGTGTGTGTGTGTCCACAGTGTGTGTGTGTGTGTGTGTGTGTGTCCACAGTGTGTGTGTGTGTCCACAGTGTGTGTGTGTGTGTGTGTGTGTGTGTGTGTGTGTGTCCCCACAGTGTGTGTGTGTGTGTGTGTGTGTGTGTGTGTGTGTGTGTGTGTCCACAGTGTGTGTGTGTGTGTGTGTGTGTGTGTGTGTGTGTGTGTGTGTGTGTGTGTGCGTGTGTGTGTCCACAGTGTGTGTGTGTGTCCACAGTGTGTGTGTGTGTGTGTGTGTGTGTCCACAGTGTGTGTGTGTGTGTGTGTGTGTGTGTGTGTGTGTGTCCACAGTGTGTGTCCACAGTGTGTGTGTGTGTGTGTGTGTGTGTGTGTGTGTCCACAGTGTGTGTGTGTGTGTGTGTGTCCACAGTGTGTGTGTGTGAGTCCACAGTGTGTGTGTGTGTGTGTGTGTGTGTGTCCACAGTGTGTGTGTGTGTGTCCACAGTGTGTGTGTGTGTGTGTGTGTCCACAGTGTGTGTGTGTGTCCACAGTGTGTGTGTGTGTGTGTGTGTGTCCACAGTGTGTGTGTGTGTGTGTGTGTGTGTGTGTCCACAGTGTGTGTGTGTGTCCACAGTGTGTGTGTGTGTGTGTGTGTGTGTGTGTGTGTGTGTGTGTGTGTGTGTCCCCACAGTGTGTGTGTGTGTGTGTGTGTGTGTGTGTGTGTGTGTGTCCACAGTGTGTGTGTGTGTGTGTGTGTGTGTGTGTGTGTGCGTGTGTGTGTCCACAGTGTGTGTGTGTGTCCACAGTGTGTGTGTGTGTGTGTGTGTGTGTCCACAGTGTGTGTGTGTGTGTGTGTGTGTGTGTGTGTGTGTGTCCACAGTGTGTGTCCACAGTGTGTGTGTGTGTGTGTGTGTGTGTGTGTGTGTCCACAGTGTGTGTGTGTGTGTGTGTGTCCACAGTGTGTGTGTGTGAGTCCACAGTGTGTGTGTGTGTGTCCACAGTGTGTGTGTGTGAGTCCACAGTGTGTGTGTGTGTGTCCACAGTGTGTGTGTGTGAGTCCACAGTGTGTGTGTGTGTGTGTGTGTGTGTGTCTATGTGTCCACAGGGTGTGTATGTGTGTACCAGAGAGTGTGTGTTTGTGTCCAAGGCCAGCACTACAATACAGGCAAGGGGGCAATTGCCCCCAGGCCCCAGAGTCCATAGGGCCCCACCAAGTTTCTCCCATTTTGCCCCTTTAAAATTGTTTGCCCCGTCACGGCCACCCATTAGCACCACGTTACCTATTTCACATCAAGGTTTCCATAGTTCCCTTCCTGCTTGGTGGACCGCAGTGGCGCTCTCCCCGACGTGACATTCCAGCGTCACGCTGGCGAGAGCGCCGCTGCTGTCCACAGGCAGGAATGGAAACCATGATGCCTCCCTCCTGTGCCTGCTGAGCTCCCGACTCACCCCACCACCATCCGCACAACAGTTACACAAGCCGTGGGAAGCCGCGGCGGAGCAAACTGGATTTTTAAAGGAGCAAAATGGGAGATGCTTGGGGGGCCTCTATGGACTCTGAATCAGGTAAAGTATGTACATACATGCCTCCCTCCCCTGACTGCTGAGCTGACCACCACCATAAAAGTCCACCACCATCCACACCACATGGTTGTGCCCACCACCATCCACACCACATGGTTGTGCCCACCACCATCCACACCGCACAGTTGTGCCCACCACCATCCACACGGCACAGTTGTGCCCACCACCATCCACACCGCACAGTTGTGCCCACCACCATCCACACTGCAGTTGTGCCCACCACCATCCACACCGCACAGTTGTGCCCACCACCATCCACACCACACGGTTGTGCCCACCACCATCCACACCACATGGTTGTGCCCACCACCATCCACACCGCACAGTTGTGCCCACCACCATCCACACCGCACATCCACACCGCACAGTTGTGCCCACCACCTTCCACACCGCACAGTTGTGCCCACCACCATCCACACTGCACAGTTGTGCCCACCACCTTCCACACCGCACAGTTGTGCCCACCACCTTCCACACCGCACAGTTGTGCCCACCACCATCCACACCGCACAGTTGTGCCCACCACCATCCACACCGCACAGTTGTGCCCACCACCATCTACACCGCACATCCACACCGCACAGTTGTGCCCACCACCATCCACACCGCACAGTTGTGCCCACCACCATCCACACCACACATCCACACCGCACAGTTGTGCCCACCACCTTCCACACCGCACAGTTGTGCCCACCACCATCCACACCGCACAGTTGTGCCCACCACCTTCCACACCGCACAGTTGTGCCCACCACCTTCCACACCGCACAGTTGTGCCCACCACCTTCCACACCGCACAGTTGTGCCCACCACCATCCACACCGCACAGTTGTGCCCACCACCATCCACACCGCACATCCACACCGCACAGTTGTGCCCACCACCATCCACACCGCACAGTTGTGCCCACCACCATCCACACCGCACATCCACACCGCACAGTTGTGCCCACCACCTTCCACACCGCACAGTTGTGCCCACCACCATCCACACCGCACAGTTGTGCCCACCACCATCCACACCGCACAGTTGTGCCCACCACCATCCACACCGCACATCCACACCGCACAGTTGTGCCCACCACCTTCCACACCGCACAGTTGTGCCCACCACCGTCCACTCCGCACAGTTGTGCCCACCACCATCCACACCGCACAGTTGTGCCCATCACCGTCCACTCCGCACAGTTGTGCCCACCACCATCCACACCGCACAGTTGTGCCCACCACCATCCACACCGCACATCCACACCGCACAGTTGTGCCCACCACCTTCCACACCGCACAGTTGTGCCCACCACCGTCCACTCCGCACAGTTGTGCCCACCACCATCCACACCGCACAGTTGTGCCCACCACCGTCCACTCCGCACAGTTGTGCCCACCACCATCCACACCGCACAGTTGTGCCCACCACCATCCACACCGCACAGTTGTGCCCACCACCTTCCACACCGCACAGTTGTGCCCACCACCGTCCACTCCGCACAGTTGTGCCCACCACCATCCACACCGCACAGTTGTGCCCACCACCATCCACACCGCACATCCACACCGCACAGTTGTGCCCACCACCTTCCACACCGCACAGTTGTGCCCACCACCGTCCACTCCGCACAGTTGTGCCCACCACCATCCACACCGCACAGTTGTGCCCACCACCATCCACACCGCACAGTTGTGCCCACCACCATCCACACCGCACATCCACACCGCACAGTTGTGCCCACCACCTTCCACACCGCACAGTTGTGCCCACCACCGTCCACTCCGCACAGTTGTGCCCACCACCATCCACACCGCACAGTTGTGCCCACCACCGTCCACTCTGCACAGTTGTGCCCACCACCATCCACACCGCACAGTTGTGCCCACCACCGTCCACTCCGCACAGTTGTGCCCACCGCACATCCACACCGCACAGTTGTGCCCACCACCATCCACACCGCACATCCACACCGCACAGTTGTGCCCACCACCTTCCACACCGCACAGTTGTGCCCACCACCGTCCACTCCGCACAGTTGTGCCCACCACCATCCACACCGCACAGTTGTGCCCACCACCGTCCACTCTGCACAGTTGTGCCCACCACCGTCCACTCTGCACAGTTGTGCCCACCACCGTCCACTCCGCACAGTTGTGCCCACCACCATCCACACCGCACAGTTGTGCCCACCACCATCCACACCGCACAGTTGTGCCCACCACCATCCACACCGCACATCCACACCGCACAGTTGTGCCCACCACCTTCCACACCGCACAGTTGTGCCCACCACCGTCCACTCCGCACAGTTGTGCCCACCACCATCCACACCGCACAGTTGTGCCCACCACCGTCCACTCTGCACAGTTGTGCCCACCACCATCCACACCGCACAGTTGTGCCCACCACCGTCCACTCCGCACAGTTGTGCCCACCGCACATCCACACCGCAC
>NC_090648.1:842500-997500 GCF_040937935.1 Hyperolius riggenbachi
CAATCCCTGCCAATGGAAACTACAGTGTCAGAGGTGCAAGAAGGGGATGGGGAGCAGCTTGTTACTGATTACCCCCAAGCACTCTATACATAGCAATCCCTGCCAATGGCAACTACAGTGTCAGAGATGCAAGAAGGGGATGGGGAGCAGCTTGTTACTGATTACCCCCAAGCACTCTATACATAGCAATCCCTGCCAATGGCAACTACAGTGTCAGAGGAGCAAGAAGGGGATGGGGAGCAGCTTGTTACTGATTACCCCCAAGCACTCTATACGTAGCAATCCCTGCCAATGGCAACTACAGTGTCAGAGGAGCAAGAAGGGGATGGGGAGCAGCTTGTTACTGATTACCCCCAAGCACTCTATACATAGCAATCCCTGCCAATGGCAACTACAGTGTCAGAGGTACAAGACGGGGATGGAGAGCAGCTTGTTACTGATTACCCCCAAGCACTCTATACATAGCAATCCCTGCCAATGGCAACTACAGTGTCAGAGGTGCAAGAAGGGGATGGGGAGCAGCTTGTTACTGATTACCCCCAAGCACTCCATACATAGCAATCCCTGCCAATGGCAACTACAGTGTCAGAGGTGCAAGAAGGGGATGGGGGGCAGCTTGTTACTGATTACCCCCAAGCACTCTATACATAGCAATCCCTGCCAATGGCAACTACAGTGTCAGAGGTACAAGAAGGGGATGGGGAGCAGCTTGTTACTGATTACCTCCAAGCACTCTATACATAGCAATCCCTGCCAATGGCAACTACAGTGTCAGAGGAGCAAAAAGGGGATGGGGAGCAGCTTGTTACTGATTACCTCCAAGCACTCTATACATAGCAATCCCTGCCAATGGCAACTACAGTGTCAGAGGAGCAAGGAGGGGATGGGGAACAGCTTGTTACTGATTACCCCCAAGCACTCTATACATAGCAATCCCTGCCAATGGCAACTACAGTGTCAGAGGTGCAAGAAGGGGATGGGGAGCAGCTTGTTACTGATTACCCCCAAGCACTCTATACATAGCAATCCCTGCCAATGGCAACTACAGTGTCAGAGGTACAAGAAGGGGATGGGGAGCAGCTTGTTACTGATTACCCCCAAGCACTCTATACATAGCAATCCCTGCCAATGGCAACTACAGTGTCAGAGGAGCAAGAAGGGGATGGGGAGCAGCTTGTTACTGATTACCCCCAAGCACTCTATACATAGCAATCCATGCCAATGGCAACTACAGTGTCAGAGGTGCAAGAAGGGGATGGGGAGCAGCTTGTTACTGATTACCCCCCAAGCACTCTATACATAGCAATCCCTGCCAATGGCAACTACAGTGTCAGAGGTGCAAGAAGGAGGTGGGGAGCAGCTTGTTACTGATTACCCCCAAGCACTCTATACATAGCAATCCCTGCCAATGGCAACTACAGTGTCAGAGGTGCAAGAAGGGGGTGGGGAGCAGCTTGTTACTGATTACCCCCAAGCACCCTATACATAGCAATCCCTGCCAATGGCAACTACAGTGTCAGAGGTGCAAGAAGGGGATGGGGAGCAGCTTGTTACTGATTACCGCCAAGCACTCTATACATAGCAATCCCTGCCAATGGCAACTACAGTGTCAGAGGTGCAAGAAGGGGATGGGGAACAGCTTGTTACTGATTACCCCCAAGCACTCTATACATAGCAATCCCTGCCAATGGCAACTACAGTGTCAGAGGTGCAAGAAGGGGATGGGGAGCAGCTTGTTACTGATTACCCCCAAGCACTCTATACATAGCAATCTCTGCCAATGGCAACTACAGTGTCAGAGGTGCAAGAAGAGGATGGGGAGCAGCTTGTTACTGATTATCCCCAAGCACTCAATACATAGCAATCCCTGCCAATGGCAACTACAGTGTCAGAGGAGCAAGAAGGGGATGGGGAGCAGCTTGTTACTGATTACCCCCAAGCACTCTATACATAGCAATCCCTGCCAATGGCAACTACAGTGTCAGAGGTGCAAGAAGAGGATGGGGAACAGCTTGTTACTGATTACCCCCAAGCACTCTATACATAGCAATCCCTGCCAATGGCAACTACAGTGTCAGAGGTGCAAGAAGGGGATGGGGAGCAGCTTGTTACTGATTACCCCCAAGCACTCAATACATAGCAATCCCTGCCAATGGCAACTACAGTGTCAGAGGAGCAAGAAGGGGATGGGGAGCAGCTTGTTACTGATTACCCCCAAGCACTCTATACATAGCAATCCCTGCCAATGGCAACTACAGTGTCAGAGGTGCAAGAAGAGGATGGGGAGCAGCTTGTTACTGATTACCCCCAAGCACTCAATACATAGCAATCCCTGCCAATGGCAACTACAGTGTCAGAGGTGCAAGAAGGGGATGGGGGACAGCTTGTTACTGATTACCCCCAAGCACTCTATACATAGCAATCCCTGCCAATGGCAACTACAGTGTCAGAGGTGCAAGAAGGGGATGGGGAGCAGCTTGTTACTGATTACCCCCAAGCACTCTATACATAGCAATCCCTGCCAATGGCAACTACAGTGTCAGAGGTGCAAGAAGGGGCTGGGGAGCGGCTTGTTACTGATTACCCCCAAGCACTCTATACATAGCAATCCCTGCCAATGGCAACTACAGTGTCAGAGGTGCAGGAAGTGGATGGGGCACAGCTTGTTACTGATTACCCCCAAGCACTCTATACATAGCAATCCCTGCCAATGGCCACTACAGTGTCAGAGGTGCAAGAAGAGGATGGGGAGCAGCTTGTTACTGATTACCCCCAAGCACTCTATACATAGCAATCCCTGCCAATGACAACTACAGTGTCAGAGGTGCAAGAAGGGGATGGGGAGCAGCTTGCTACTGATTACCCCCCAAGCACTCTATACATAGCAATCCCTGCCAATGGAAACTACAGTGTCAGAGGTGCAAGAAGGGGATGGGGAGCAGCTTGTTACTGATTACCCCCAAGCACTCTATACATAGCAATCCCTGCCAATGGCAACTACAGTGTCAGAGATGCAAGAAGGGGATGGGGAGCAGCTTGTTACTGATTACCCCCAAGCACTCTATACATAGCAATCCCTGCCAATGGCAACTACAGTGTCAGAGGTGCAAGAAGGGGATGGGGAACAGCTTGTTACTGATTACCCCCAAGCACTCTATACATAGCAATCCCTGCCAATGGCAACTACAGTGTCAGAGGTGCAAGAAGAGGATGGGGAGCAGCTTGTTACTGATTACCCCCAAGCACTCAATACATAGCAATCCCTGCCAATGGCAACTACAGTGTCAGAGGTGCAAGAAGGGGATGGGGGACAGCTTGTTACTGATTACCCCCAAGCACTCTATACATAGCAATCCCTGCCAATGGCAACTACAGTGTCAGAGGTGCAAGAAGGGGATGGGGAGCAGCTTGTTACTGATTACCCCCAAGCACTCTATACATAGCAATCCCTGCCAATGGCAACTACAGTGTCAGAGGTGCAGGAAGGGGATGGGGCACAGCTTGTTACTGATTACCCCCAAGCACTCTATACATAGCAATCCCTGCCAATGGCCACTACAGTGTCAGAGGTGCAAGAAGAGGATGGGGAGCAGCTTGTTACTGATTACCCCCAAGCATTGTATACATAGCAATCCCTGCCAATGACAACTACAGTGTCAGAGGTGCAAGAAGGGGATGGGGAGCAGCTTGCTACTGATTACCCCCCAAGCACTCTATACATAGCAATCCCTGCCAATGGAAACTACAGTGTCAGAGGTGCAAGAAGGGGATGGGGAGCAGCTTGTTACTGATTACCCCCAAGCACTCTATACATAGCAATCCCTGCCAATGGCAACTACAGTGTCAGAGATGCAAGAAGGGGATGGGGAGCAGCTTGTTACTGATTACCCCCAAGCACTCTATACATAGCAATCCCTGCCAATGGCAACTACAGTGTCAGAGGTGCAAGAAGGGGATGGGGAACAGCTTGTTACTGATTACCCCCAAGCACTCTATACATAGCAATCCATGCCAATGGCAACTACAGTGTCAGAGGTGCAAGAAGGGGATGGGGAGAAGCTTGTTACTGATTACCCCCAAGCACTCTATACATAGCAATCCCTGCCAATGGCAACTACAGTGTCAGAGGTGCAAGAAGGGGATGGGGAGCAGCCTGTTACTGATTATCCTCAAGCACTCTATACATAGCAATACCTGCCAATGGCAACTACAGTGTCAGAGGTGCAAGAAGGGTATGGGGAGCAGCTTGTTACTGATTACCCCCAAGCACTCTATACATAGCAATCCCTGCCAATGGCAACTACAGTGTCAGAGGTGCAAGAAGAGGATGGGGAACAGCTTGTTACTGATTACCCCCAAGCACTCTATACATAGCAATCCCTGCCAATGGCAACTACAGTGTCAGAGGTGCAAGAAGGGGATGGGGAGCAGCTTGTTACTGATTACCCCCAAGCACTCTATACATAGCAATCCCTGCCAATGCCAACTACAGTGTCAGAGGTGCAAGAAGAGGATGGGGAACAGCTTGTTACTGATTACCCCCAAGCACTCTATACATAGCAATCCCTGCCAATGCCAACTACAGTGTCAGAGGTGCAAGAAGGGGGTGGGGAGCAGCATGTTACTGATTACCCCCAAGCACTCTATACATAGCAATCCCTGCCAATGGCAACTACAGTGTCAGAGGTCCAAGAAGGGGATGGGGAGCAGCTTGTTACTGATTACCCCCTAGCACTCTATACATAGCAATCCCTGCCAATGGCAGCTACAGTGTCAGAGGAGCAAGAAGGGGATGGGGAGGAGCTTGTTACTGATTACCCCCAAGCACTCTATACATAGCAATCCCTGCCAATGCCAACTACAGTGTCAGAGGTGCAAGAAGGGGGTGGGGAGCAGCATGTTACTGATTACCCCCAAGCACTCTATACATAGCAATCCCTGCCAATGGCAACTACAGTGTCAGAGGTACAAGAAGGGGATGGGGAGCAGCTTGTTACTGATTACCCCCAAGCACTCTATACATAGCAATCCCTGCCAATGGCAACTACAGTGTCAGAGGTGCAAGAAGGGGATGGGGAGCAGCTTGTTACTGATTACCCCCTAGCACTCTATACATAGCAATCCCTGCCAATGGCAGCTACAGTGTCAGAGGAGCAAGAAGGGGATGGGGAGGAGCTTGTTACTGATTACCCCCAAGCACTCTATACATAGCAATCCCTGCCAATGGCAACTACAGTGTCAGAGGTGCAAGAAGGGGATGGGGAGCAGCTTGTTACTGATTACCCCCAAGCACTCTATACATAGCAATCCCTGTCAATGGCAACCACAGTGTCAGAGGTGCAAGTAGGGAATGGAGAGCAGCTTGTTACTGATTACCCCCAAGCACTCTATACATAGCAATCCCTGCCAATGGCAACTACAGTGTCAGAGGTACAAGAAGGGGATGGGGAGCAGCTTGTTACTGATTACCCCCAAGCACTCTATACATAGCAATCCCTGCCAATGGCAACTACAGTGTCAGAGGTGCAGGAAGGGGATGGGAAAAAGCTTGTTACTGATTACCCCCAAGCACTCTATACATAGCAATCCCTGCCAATGGCAACTACAGTGTCAGAGGTGCAAGAAGGGGATGGGGAACAGCTTGTTACTGATTACCCCCAAGCACTCTATACATAGCAATCCCTGCCAATGGCAACTGCAGTGTCAGAGGTGCAAGAAGGGGATGGGGAGCAGCTTGTTACTGATTACCCCCCAAGCACTCTATACATAGCAATCCCTGCCAATGGCAACTACAGTGTCAGAGGTGCAAGAGGGGGATGGGGAGCAGCTTGTTACTGATTACCCCCAAGCACCCTATACATAGCAATCCCTGCCAATGGCAGCTACAGTGTCAGAGGTGCAAGAAGGGGATGGGAGGAGCTTGTTACTGATTACCCCCAAGCACTCTATACATAGCAATCCATGCCAATGGCAACTACAGTGTCAGAGGTACAAGAAGGGGATGGGGAACAGCTTGTTACTGATTACCCCCAAGCACTCTATACATAGCAATCCCTGCCAATGGCAACTACAGTGTCAGAGGTGCAAGAAGGGGATGGGGAACAGCTTGTTACTGATTACCCCCAAGCACTCTATACATAGCAATCCCTGCCAATGGCAGCTACAGTGTCAGAGGTGCAAGAAGGGGATGGGGAACAGCTTGTTACTGATTACCCCCAAGCACTCTATACATAGCAATCCCTGCCAATGGCAACTACAGTGTCAGAGGTGCAAGAAGGGGATGGGGAGCAGCTTGTTACTGATTACCTCCAAGCACTCTATACAGAGCAATCCCTGCCAATGGCAACTACAGTGTCAGAGGTGCAAGAAGGGGATGGGGAACAGCTTGTTACTGATTACCCCCAAGCACTCTATACATAGCAATCCATGCCAATGGCAACTACAGTGTCAGAGGAGCAAGAAGGGGATGGGGAGCAGCTTGTTACTGATTACCCCCAAGCACTCTATACATAGCAATCCCTGCCAATGGCAACTACAGTGTCAGAGGTGCAAGAAGGGGATGTGGAACAGCTTGTTACTGATTACCCCCAAGCACCCTATACATAGCAATCCCTGCCAATGGCAGCTACAGTGTCAGAGGTGCAAGAAGGGGATGGGGAACAGCTTGTTACTGATTACCCCCAAGCACTCTATACATAGCAATCCCTGCCAATGGCAACTACAGTGTCAGAGGTGCAAGAAGGGGATGGGGAGCAGCTTGTTACTGATTACCCCCAAGCACTCTATACATAGCAATCCCTGCCAATGGCAACTACAGTGTCAGAGGTGCAAGAGGGGGATGGGGAGCAGCTTGTTACTGATTACCCCCAAGCACCCTATACATAGCAATCCCTGCCAATGGCAGCTACAGTGTCAGAGGAGCAAGAAGGGGATGGGGAGCAGCTTGTTACTGATTAACCCCAAGCACTCTATACATAGCAATCCCTGCCAATGGCAGCTACAGTGTCAGAGGAGCAAGAAGGGGATGGGGAGCAGCTTGTTACTGATTACCCCCCAAGCACTCTATACATAGCAATCCCTGCCAATGGAAACTACAGTGTCAGAGCTGCAAGAAGGGGATGGGGAGCAGCTTGTTACTGATTACCCCCAAGCACTCTATACATAGCAATCCCTGCCAATGGCAACTACAGTGTCAGAGGTGCAAGAAGGGGATGGGGAGCAGCTTGTTACTGATTACCCCCAAGCACTCTATACATAGCAATCCCTGCCAATGGCAACTACAGTGTCAGAGGTGCAAGAGGGGGATGGGGAGCAGCTTGTTACTGATTACCCCCAAGCACCCTATACATAGCAATCCCTGCCAATGGCAGCTACAGTGTCAGAGGAGCAAGAAGGGGATGGGGAGCAGCTTGTTACTGATTACCCCCAAGCACTCTATACATAGCAATCCCTGCCAATGGCAACTACAGTGTCAGAGGTGCAAGAGGGGGATGGGGAGCAGCTTGTTACTGATTACCCCCAAGCACTCTATACATAGCAATCCCTGCCAATGGCAACTACAGTGTCAGAGGTGCAAGAAGGGGATGGGGAGCAGCTTGTTACTGATTACCTCCAAGCACTCTATACATAGCAATCCCTGCCAATGGCAGCTACAGTGTCAGAGGTGCAAGAAGGGGATGGGAGGAGCTTGTTACTGATTACCCCCAAGCACTCTATACATAGCAATCCCTGCCAATGGCAACTACAGTGTCAGAGGTGCAAGAGGGGGATGGGGAGCAGCTTGTTACTGATTACCCCCAAGCACCCTATACATAGCAATCCCTGCCAATGGCAGCTACAGTGTCAGAGGAGCAAGAAGGGGATGGGGAGCAGCTTGTTACTGATTACCCCCAAGCACTCTATACATAGCAATCCCTGCCAATGGCAACTACAGTGTCAGAGGTGCAAGAGGGGGATGGGGAGCAGCTTGTTACTGATTACCCCCAAGCACTCTATACATAGCAATCCCTGCCAATGGCAACTACAGTGTCAGAGGTGCAAGAAGGGGATGGGGAGCAGCTTGTTACTGATTACCTCCAAGCACTCTATACATAGCAATCCCTGCCAATGGCAACTACAGTGTCAGAGGTGCAAGAAGGGGATGGGGAGTAGCTTGTTACTGATTACCCCCAAGCACTCTATACATAGCAATCCCTGCCAATGGCAACTACAGTGTCAGAGGTGCAAGAGGGGGATGGGGAGCAGCTTGTTACTGATTACCCCCAAGCACCCTATACATAGCAATCCCTGCCAATGGCAGCTACAGTGTCAGAGGAGCAAGAAGGGGATGGGGAGCAGCTTGTTACTGATTACCCCCAAGCACTCTATACATAGCAATCCCTGCCAATGGCAACTACAGTGTCAGAGGTGCAAGAGGGGGATGGGGAGCAGCTTGTTACTGATTACCCCCAAGCACTCTATACATAGCAATCCCTGCCAATGGCAACTACAGTGTCAGAGGTGCAAGAAGGGGATGGGGAGCAGCTTGTTACTGATTACCCCCAAGCACTCTATACATAGCAATCCCTGCCAATGGCAACTACAGTGTCAGAGGTGCAAGAGGGGGATGGGGAGCAGCTTGTTACTGATTACCCCCAAGCACCCTATACATAGCAATCCCTGCCAATGGCAGCTACAGTGTCAGAGGAGCAAGAAGGGGATGGGGAGCAGCTTGTTACTGATTACCCCCAAGCACTCTATACATAGCAATCCCTGCCAATGGCAACTACAGTGTCAGAGGTGCAAGAGGGGGATGGGGAGCAGCTTGTTACTGATTACCCCCAAGCACTCTATACATAGCAATCCCTGCCAATGGCAACTACAGTGTCAGAGGTGCAAGAAGGGGATGGGGAGCAGCTTGTTACTGATTACCTCCAAGCACTCTATACATAGCAATCCCTGCCAATGGCAGCTACAGTGTCAGAGGTGCAAGAGGGGGATGGGGAGCAGCTTGTTACTGATTACCCCCAAGCACCCTATACATAGCAATCCCTGCCAATGGCAGCTACAGTGTCAGAGGAGCAAGAAGGGGATGGGGAGCAGCTTGTTACTGATTAACCCCAAGCACTCTATACATAGCAATCCCTGCCAATGGCAGCTACAGTGTCAGAGGAGCAAGAAGGGGATGGGGAGCAGCTTGTTACTGATTACCCCCCAAGCACTCTATACATAGCAATCCCTGCCAATGGCAACTACAGTGTCAGAGCTGCAAGAAGGGGATGGGGAGCAGCTTGTTACTGATTACCCCCAAGCACTCTATACATAGCAATCCCTGCCAATGGCAACTACAGTGTCAGAGGTGCAAGAAGGGGATGGGGAACAGCTTGTTACTGATTACCCCCAAGCACTCTATACATAGCAATCCCTGCCAATGGCAACTACAGTGTCAGAGGTGCAAGAAGAGGATGGGGAGCAGCTTGTTACTGATTACCCCCAAGCACTCAATACATAGCAATCCCTGCCAATGGCAACTACAGTGTCAGAGGTGCAAGAAGGGGATGGGGGACAGCTTGTTACTGATTACCCCCAAGCACTCTATACATAGCAATCCCTGCCAATGGCAACTACAGTGTCAGAGGTGCAAGAAGGGGATGGGGAGCAGCTTGTTACTGATTACCCCCAAGCACTCTATACATAGCAATCCCTGCCAATGGCAACTACAGTGTCAGAGGTGCAGGAAGGGGATGGGGCACAGCTTGTTACTGATTACCCCCAAGCACTCTATACATAGCAATCCCTGCCAATGGCCACTACAGTGTCAGAGGTGCAAGAAGAGGATGGGGAGCAGCTTGTTACTGATTACCCCCAAGCATTGTATACATAGCAATCCCTGCCAATGACAACTACAGTGTCAGAGGTGCAAGAAGGGGATGGGGAGCAGCTTGCTACTGATTACCCCCCAAGCACTCTATACATAGCAATCCCTGCCAATGGAAACTACAGTGTCAGAGGTGCAAGAAGGGGATGGGGAGCAGCTTGTTACTGATTACCCCCAAGCACTCTATACATAGCAATCCCTGCCAATGGCAACTACAGTGTCAGAGATGCAAGAAGGGGATGGGGAGCAGCTTGTTACTGATTACCCCCAAGCACTCTATACATAGCAATCCCTGCCAATGGCAACTACAGTGTCAGAGGTGCAAGAAGGGGATGGGGAACAGCTTGTTACTGATTACCCCCAAGCACTCTATACATAGCAATCCATGCCAATGGCAACTACAGTGTCAGAGGTGCAAGAAGGGGATGGGGAGAAGCTTGTTACTGATTACCCCCAAGCACTCTATACATAGCAATCCCTGCCAATGGCAACTACAGTGTCAGAGGTGCAAGAAGGGGATGGGGAGCAGCCTGTTACTGATTATCCTCAAGCACTCTATACATAGCAATACCTGCCAATGGCAACTACAGTGTCAGAGGTGCAAGAAGGGTATGGGGAGCAGCTTGTTACTGATTACCCCCAAGCACTCTATACATAGCAATCCCTGCCAATGGCAACTACAGTGTCAGAGGTGCAAGAAGAGGATGGGGAACAGCTTGTTACTGATTACCCCCAAGCACTCTATACATAGCAATCCCTGCCAATGGCAACTACAGTGTCAGAGGTGCAAGAAGGGGATGGGGAGCAGCTTGTTACTGATTACCCCCAAGCACTCTATACATAGCAATCCCTGCCAATGCCAACTACAGTGTCAGAGGTGCAAGAAGAGGATGGGGAACAGCTTGTTACTGATTACCCCCAAGCACTCTATACATAGCAATCCCTGCCAATGCCAACTACAGTGTCAGAGGTGCAAGAAGGGGGTGGGGAGCAGCATGTTACTGATTACCCCCAAGCACTCTATACATAGCAATCCCTGCCAATGGCAACTACAGTGTCAGAGGTCCAAGAAGGGGATGGGGAGCAGCTTGTTACTGATTACCCCCTAGCACTCTATACATAGCAATCCCTGCCAATGGCAGCTACAGTGTCAGAGGAGCAAGAAGGGGATGGGGAGGAGCTTGTTACTGATTACCCCCAAGCACTCTATACATAGCAATCCCTGCCAATGCCAACTACAGTGTCAGAGGTGCAAGAAGGGGGTGGGGAGCAGCATGTTACTGATTACCCCCAAGCACTCTATACATAGCAATCCCTGCCAATGGCAACTACAGTGTCAGAGGTACAAGAAGGGGATGGGGAGCAGCTTGTTACTGATTACCCCCAAGCACTCTATACATAGCAATCCCTGCCAATGGCAACTACAGTGTCAGAGGTGCAAGAAGGGGATGGGGAGCAGCTTGTTACTGATTACCCCCTAGCACTCTATACATAGCAATCCCTGCCAATGGCAGCTACAGTGTCAGAGGAGCAAGAAGGGGATGGGGAGGAGCTTGTTACTGATTACCCCCAAGCACTCTATACATAGCAATCCCTGCCAATGGCAACTACAGTGTCAGAGGTGCAAGAAGGGGATGGGGAGCAGCTTGTTACTGATTACCCCCAAGCACTCTATACATAGCAATCCCTGTCAATGGCAACCACAGTGTCAGAGGTGCAAGTAGGGAATGGAGAGCAGCTTGTTACTGATTACCCCCAAGCACTCTATACATAGCAATCCCTGCCAATGGCAACTACAGTGTCAGAGGTACAAGAAGGGGATGGGGAGCAGCTTGTTACTGATTACCCCCAAGCACTCTATACATAGCAATCCCTGCCAATGGCAACTACAGTGTCAGAGGTGCAGGAAGGGGATGGGAAAAAGCTTGTTACTGATTACCCCCAAGCACTCTATACATAGCAATCCCTGCCAATGGCAACTACAGTGTCAGAGGTGCAAGAAGGGGATGGGGAACAGCTTGTTACTGATTACCCCCAAGCACTCTATACATAGCAATCCCTGCCAATGGCAACTACAGTGTCAGAGGTGCAAGAAGGGGATGGGGAGCAGCTTGTTACTGATTACCCCCCAAGCACTCTATACATAGCAATCCCTGCCAATGGCAACTACAGTGTCAGAGGTGCAAGAGGGGGATGGGGAGCAGCTTGTTACTGATTACCCCCAAGCACCCTATACATAGCAATCCCTGCCAATGGCAGCTACAGTGTCAGAGGTGCAAGAAGGGGATGGGAGGAGCTTGTTACTGATTACCCCCAAGCACTCTATACATAGCAATCCATGCCAATGGCAACTACAGTGTCAGAGGTACAAGAAGGGGATGGGGAACAGCTTGTTACTGATTACCCCCAAGCACTCTATACATAGCAATCCCTGCCAATGGCAACTACAGTGTCAGAGGTGCAAGAAGGGGATGGGGAACAGCTTGTTACTGATTACCCCCAAGCACTCTATACATAGCAATCCCTGCCAATGGCAGCTACAGTGTCAGAGGTGCAAGAAGGGGATGGGGAACAGCTTGTTACTGATTACCCCCAAGCACTCTATACATAGCAATCCCTGCCAATGGCAACTACAGTGTCAGAGGTGCAAGAAGGGGATGGGGAGCAGCTTGTTACTGATTACCTCCAAGCACTCTATACAGAGCAATCCCTGCCAATGGCAACTACAGTGTCAGAGGTGCAAGAAGGGGATGGGGAACAGCTTGTTACTGATTACCCCCAAGCACTCTATACATAGCAATCCATGCCAATGGCAACTACAGTGTCAGAGGAGCAAGAAGGGGATGGGGAGCAGCTTGTTACTGATTACCCCCAAGCACTCTATACATAGCAATCCCTGCCAATGGCAACTACAGTGTCAGAGGTGCAAGAAGGGGATGTGGAACAGCTTGTTACTGATTACCCCCAAGCACCCTATACATAGCAATCCCTGCCAATGGCAGCTACAGTGTCAGAGGTGCAAGAAGGGGATGGGGAACAGCTTGTTACTGATTACCCCCAAGCACTCTATACATAGCAATCCCTGCCAATGGCAACTACAGTGTCAGAGGTGCAAGAAGGGGATGGGGAGCAGCTTGTTACTGATTACCCCCAAGCACTCTATACATAGCAATCCCTGCCAATGGCAACTACAGTGTCAGAGGTGCAAGAGGGGGATGGGGAGCAGCTTGTTACTGATTACCCCCAAGCACCCTATACATAGCAATCCCTGCCAATGGCAGCTACAGTGTCAGAGGAGCAAGAAGGGGATGGGGAGCAGCTTGTTACTGATTAACCCCAAGCACTCTATACATAGCAATCCCTGCCAATGGCAGCTACAGTGTCAGAGGAGCAAGAAGGGGATGGGGAGCAGCTTGTTACTGATTACCCCCCAAGCACTCTATACATAGCAATCCCTGCCAATGGCAACTACAGTGTCAGAGCTGCAAGAAGGGGATGGGGAGCAGCTTGTTACTGATTACCCCCAAGCACTCTATACATAGCAATCCCTGCCAATGGCAACTACAGTGTCAGAGGTGCAAGAAGGGGATGGGGAGCAGCTTGTTACTGATTACCCCCAAGCACTCTATACATAGCAATCCCTGCCAATGGCAACTACAGTGTCAGAGGTGCAAGAGGGGGATGGGGAGCAGCTTGTTACTGATTACCCCCAAGCACCCTATACATAGCAATCCCTGCCAATGGCAGCTACAGTGTCAGAGGAGCAAGAAGGGGATGGGGAGCAGCTTGTTACTGATTACCCCCAAGCACTCTATACATAGCAATCCCTGCCAATGGCAACTACAGTGTCAGAGGTGCAAGAGGGGGATGGGAAGCAGCTTGTTACTGATTACCCCCAAGCACTCTATACATAGCAATCCCTGCCAATGGCAACTACAGTGTCAGAGGTGCAAGAAGGGGATGGGGAGCAGCTTGTTACTGATTACCTCCAAGCACTCTATACATAGCAATCCCTGCCAATGGCAGCTACAGTGTCAGAGGTGCAAGAAGGGGATGGGAGGAGCTTGTTACTGATTACCCCCAAGCACTCTATACATAGCAATCCCTGCCAATGGCAACTACAGTGTCAGAGGTGCAAGAGGGGGATGGGGAGCAGCTTGTTACTGATTACCCCCAAGCACCCTATACATAGCAATCCCTGCCAATGGCAGCTACAGTGTCAGAGGAGCAAGAAGGGGATGGGGAGCAGCTTGTTACTGATTACCCCCAAGCACTCTATACATAGCAATCCCTGCCAATGGCAACTACAGTGTCAGAGGTGCAAGAGGGGGATGGGGAGCAGCTTGTTACTGATTACCCCCAAGCACTCTATACATAGCAATCCCTGCCAATGGCAACTACAGTGTCAGAGGTGCAAGAAGGGGATGGGGAGCAGCTTGTTACTGATTACCTCCAAGCACTCTATACATAGCAATCCCTGCCAATGGCAACTACAGTGTCAGAGGTGCAAGAAGGGGATGGGGAGTAGCTTGTTACTGATTACCCCCAAGCACTCTATACATAGCAATCCCTGCCAATGGCAACTACAGTGTCAGAGGTGCAAGAGGGGGATGGGGAGCAGCTTGTTACTGATTACCCCCAAGCACCCTATACATAGCAATCCCTGCCAATGGCAGCTACAGTGTCAGAGGAGCAAGAAGGGGATGGGGAGCAGCTTGTTACTGATTACCCCCAAGCACTCTATACATAGCAATCCCTGCCAATGGCAACTACAGTGTCAGAGGTGCAAGAGGGGGATGGGGAGCAGCTTGTTACTGATTACCCCCAAGCACTCTATACATAGCAATCCCTGCCAATGGCAACTACAGTGTCAGAGGTGCAAGAAGGGGATGGGGAGCAGCTTGTTACTGATTACCCCCAAGCACTCTATACATAGCAATCCCTGCCAATGGCAACTACAGTGTCAGAGGTGCAAGAGGGGGATGGGGAGCAGCTTGTTACTGATTACCCCCAAGCACCCTATACATAGCAATCCCTGCCAATGGCAGCTACAGTGTCAGAGGAGCAAGAAGGGGATGGGGAGCAGCTTGTTACTGATTACCCCCAAGCACTCTATACATAGCAATCCCTGCCAATGGCAACTACAGTGTCAGAGGTGCAAGAGGGGGATGGGGAGCAGCTTGTTACTGATTACCCCCAAGCACTCTATACATAGCAATCCCTGCCAATGGCAACTACAGTGTCAGAGGTGCAAGAAGGGGATGGGGAGCAGCTTGTTACTGATTACCTCCAAGCACTCTATACATAGCAATCCCTGCCAATGGCAGCTACAGTGTCAGAGGTGCAAGAGGGGGATGGGGAGCAGCTTGTTACTGATTACCCCCAAGCACCCTATACATAGCAATCCCTGCCAATGGCAGCTACAGTGTCAGAGGAGCAAGAAGGGGATGGGGAGCAGCTTGTTACTGATTAACCCCAAGCACTCTATACATAGCAATCCCTGCCAATGGCAGCTACAGTGTCAGAGGAGCAAGAAGGGGATGGGGAGCAGCTTGTTACTGATTACCCCCCAAGCACTCTATACATAGCAATCCCTGCCAATGGCAACTACAGTGTCAGAGCTGCAAGAAGGGGATGGGGAGCAGCTTGTTACTGATTACCCCCAAGCACTCTATACATAGCAATCCCTGCCAATGGCAACTACAGTGTCAGAGGTGCAAGAAGGGGATGGGGAGCAGCTTGTTACTGATTACCCCCAAGCACTCTATACATAGCAATCCCTGCCAATGGCAACTACAGTGTCAGAGGTGCAAGAGGGGGATGGGGAGCAGCTTGTTACTGATTACCCCCAAGCACCCTATACATAGCAATCCCTGCCAATGGCAGCTACAGTGTCAGAGGAGCAAGAAGGGGATGGGGAGCAGCTTGTTACTGATTACCCCCAAGCACTCTATACATAGCAATCCCTGCCAATGGCAACTACAGTGTCAGAGGTGCAAGAGGGGGATGGGGAGCAGCTTGTTACTGATTACCCCCAAGCACTCTATACATAGCAATCCCTGCCAATGGCAACTACAGTGTCAGAGGAGCAAGAAGGGGATGGGGAGCAACTTGTTACTGATTACCCCCAAGCACTCTATACATAGCAATCCCTGCCAATGGCAACTACAGTGTCAGAGGTGCAAGAAGGGGATGGGGAGCAGCTTGTTACTGATTACCTCCAAGCACTCTATACATAGCAATCCCTGCCAATGGCAGCTACAGTGTCAGAGGTGCAAGAAGGGGATGGGAGGAGCTTGTTACTGATTACCCCCAAGCACTCTATACATAGCAATCCATGCCAATGGCAACTACAGTGTCAGAGGTGCAAGAAAGGGATGGGAGCAGCTTGTTACTGATTACCCCCAAGCACTCTATACATAGCAATCCCTGCCAATGGCAACTACAGCGTCAGAGGTGCAAGAAGGGGATGGGGAGCAGCTTGTTACTGATCACCCCCAAGCACTCTATACATAGCAATCCCTGCCAATGGCAACTACAGTGTCAGAGGTGCAAGAAGGGGCTGGGGAGCGGCTTGTTACTGATTACCCCCAAGCACTCTATACATAGCAATCCCTGCCAATGGCCACTACAGTGTCAGAGGTGCAAGAAGGGGATGGGGAACAGCTTGTTACTGATTACCCCCAAGCACTCTATACATAGCAATCCCTGCCAATGGCAACTACAGTGTCAGAGGTGCAAGAAGGGGGCGGGGAGCAGCTTGTTACTGATTACCCCCAAGCACTCTATACATAGCAATCCCTGCCAATGGCAACTACAGTGTCAGAGGTGCAAGAAGGGGATGGGGCACAGCTTGTTAATGATTACCACTATTCACAGTATCTATAGAAGGGATTATTATGATTGCAGGACCATTAGAGAGCTAATACTGCAGTTGAGGGAGGGCCCCGATGCGGTCGCTACCTCTGCAACCCCTATTGCTACGCCCCTGGGTTTCGGATTCGGCCATTTTGTCAATGTGCAGTGGAGTTTATGGAGCCAAATTTTATGGTTGATTGCAAAGGCCCCATACTTATATTGACACCAAATTTGTTACGAATATTAAGGCTATCCTGGGGAACCTTTCAAAGAAATTAATAACAACACTATGTATTTCCGGTAAGCTGTAGGTGGCCGTCAGTGAAAGGAATACATGAAGTGTATATTGCATGTGGGATCTGCATTGCATGTACAGACATTGCTGAGCTGCATAAAGCAAGATTCTCACCATACCCCCACAATGTAAAAACACAAACCATAGAAAACTGTTCTCACAATGAATACATGATGAACTCCAAGCCCTAATGCAGCTTCCCAATGTCTTCTAATAATACATACTATATACAGAGAAGCATCTTGGTCAAACTTCAAAGAAATTGATGAAGAAGTAACATCAAGCATCCTCCTTCACGTCCGCCTAACTACCTGTGACCTGGATCCTGGCCCAACACAGTTCATGTTGAACTGCCCCGACCTGTTCGTACCGGTATTCCTAAAAATTGTTAACTGTTCCTTAAAATCAGGGACATTTCCTGCTTTACTGAAGGAAGCAATCATCAGGCCTCTCCTCAAAAAACCCTCCCTGGACCCTGATGCAATGTCCAGCTACAGACCTGTCTCTAACCTCCCCTTTCTGGGCAAGCTAATTGAAAAAGCTGTTTACCTCCAGCTAGAAGCCAAAATCCTACAAAACAACAGTTATGACCCATTCCAGTCTGGCTTCAGGAAACACCACAGCACTGAAACTGCCCTCATCCAAATATGCAACCACCTGCTCATGGCAAGAGACAGAGGAGAGTGCTCGATCCTCATACTGCTAGACCTTTCTGCAGCCTTTGATACAGTTGACCATGACATCTTGATAAACAGGCTACAGGAATACTGCGACATTGATGGCATAGTTCTTCAGTGGTTCCAATCCTTCTTGAGTGGCAGAACCCAAAAAGTGTCTATGGGGCCCTTCCTGTCCACCCCTGTATCACTTAGGTATGGGGTGCCCCAGGGCTCAATCCTCTCTCCCCTGCTTTTCACGATTTACATGTTACCGCTGGGAAAACTAATCCAAAAACATGGCCTGGCATAACACTGCTATGCAGACGACACCCAACTATATCTTTCCTTCAAGCCTGGTGTGACAGACCCAACTCTAACTATAAACGCCTGCTTACGTGAACTACAGCAATGGATGAATGACAACTGGCTGAAACTAAATGCAGACAAAACTGAAGTCCTTCTGATTGGAGGGCAGAGCATGATAACAAAACAACTTAACTTGCAGTCTTCACCACTGGGAATAGGAGGCGCGGATCTATGCAGCTCTGACCATGTGCGTAGCCTGGGAGTTCTAATTGATGGGGATTTAAACTTCAGAACTCAAATCTCTGCTGGGGTGAAATCATCCTATTTTCACCTAAAGAACATTGCAAAAATCAAGCACCTCATCCCCCCAGAAGATCTGCCAACCTTAGTGCACGCCTTCATCACATCCCGACTGGACTACTGCAATGCTCTCTACACAGGCCTTCCAAAAAAGGTCTTGTACCGCCTACAGCTGATACAGAATACTGCTGCCAGACTGCTAACCATTACCAACCAACCCCGTCACTGCCACATAACGCCAGTCCTGCACTCCCTTCACTGGCTACCTATAGAATGGAGGGTCCTATTCAAGATCGGCCTACTGACATTTAAATCCCTGAATAATCTAGATATGTTGCAGCTGCGTAGCAATCCCCGCATTCTCAGATCAACAGGTTCTAATAATCTAGTCATACCCAGAGTCCACTTGGAAACTTTTGCTCCCAGAGCCTTCTGTCATGCTGCCCCTACGTTATGCAACTCTTTACCTCAGCAGATCAAAACAGCTCCATCCCTGGACGTGTTTAAATCCAGACTGAAAACCCACCTGTTCAGTTTGGCATTTGCAGAAATATAACTTTTGTTGTGTGAATACTTCATCCTACTAATTACTGAATCTGAGAGAGCCTAAGCGCTTTGAGTCCTATGGGAGAATAGCGCTATAGAAATGTTATTGTATTGTATTGTATTGTATCTTCCCCAACCAGGATCACAGCCCGCTGCCCCAGCACAGGACAAAGAAAAACTCCTTTGTCACCAATGACTCCACCTCCTCAGCAAAGACTCCACCTCCTCAGCAAAGACTCCACTTCCTCAGCAAAGACTCCACCTCCTCAGCAATGACTCTACCTCCTCAGCAAAAAATGTTTTTTTTTAGCAGATTTACCGTAACCACTTAAGCCCTCAGTCGTTTTCACTTTATGCATCCGAGCAATGTTCACCTCCCATTCATTAGCCTATAACTTTATCACTACTTATCACAATGAACTGATCAATATCTTGTTTTTTACGCCACCAATTAGGCTTTCTTTGGGTGGTACATTTTGCTAAGAGCTACCTTACTGTAAATGCATTTTAACAGTAAGAATAAGAAAAAAACAGAAAAAAATCATTATTTCTCAGTTTTCGGCCATTATAGTTGTAAAATAATACATGCCTCCATAATTAAAACCCACGTATTGTATTTGCCCATTTGTCACGGTTATTACACCGTTTATCACAATGTATGGCGACAATATTTTATTTGGAAATAAAAGAGCATTTTTTCCGTTTTGCATCTATCACTATTTGCGCGCGGTAAATATATATATATATAGAAATATTTCATCTTTACATAGATATTTAAAAAGTTTAGACCCTTACCTTAGGTAAATATTTATGTGTTTTTTTTTTTATTGTAATTTTTTTTTTTTTATCAAACATTTTATGTTGGTATTTTTGGGAGGGTGGGATGTAAATAGTGTTTTATTTGAGGAAATATATGTGCATTTTTTTTTTTTTACTTTCAGTTGTAGTTTTACTTTTTGGCCACAAGATGGCAACCTTGAGTTTGTTTACATGACATCACTCTAAGCATACAATGTACGCTTAGAGGGACATAGGAGTCAGAAAAAGCGAAGCTTCCGAGAGAAGCTGTCACTTTTTCTGCAGGGGACAGGAATCAGTGATCGGGCACCATAGCCCGATACATTGATTTCTGGGCTACCGAATCCGCGGCTGGGAGCATGCGTGCACGCGCGCGAACGGCAGCGGGTGCGCGCGGGAGCGCGCATGTCCTCCTTGACGTATAACTACGTCAAGGAGGACAAAGTGGTTAAACACAGCCTTAAAGGGAAAAAAAATATACATACCCGGGGCTTCCTCCAGGCTGATCACTGTATACATACCTGGGACTTCCTCCAGCCCCCTCCAGGCTGATCACTCTATACATACCTGGGGCTTCCTCCAGCCCCCTCCAGTCTCATCACTGTATACATACCTGGGGCTTCCTCCAGGCTGATCACTGTATACATACCTGGGGCTTCCTCTAGGTCCCTCCAGGCTGATCACTCTATACATACCCGGGGCTTCCTCCAGCCCTCTCCAGGCTGATCACTGTATACATACCTGGGGCTTCCTCCAGCCCCCTCTAGGCTGATCACTGTAAACATACCTTGGGCTTCTTCCTGTAGCCCCCTCCAGGCTGATCACTGTATACATACCCGGGGTTTCCTCCAGCCCCCTCCAGGTTGATCACTGTATACATACCTGGGGCTTCCTCCAGCCCCCTCCAGGCTGATCACTGTATATATACCCGGGGTTTCCTCCAGCCCCCTCCAGGCTGATCACTGTATACATACCTGGGGCTTTCTCTAGCCCCCTCCAGCCTGATCACTGAATACATACCCGGTGCTTCCTCCAGTCCCCTCCAGGCTGATCATGTATTCATACCTGGGGCTTCCTCCAGCCTCCTCCAGGATGATCACTGTATACATACCCGGGGGCTTCCTTCAGGCTGATCACTGTATACATACCTGGGGTTTCCTCCAGTCCCCTCCAGGCTGATCATGTATTTATACCTGGGGCTTCCTCCAGCCTCCTCCAGGATGATCACTGTATACATACCCGGGGGCTTCCTCCAGGCTGATCACTGTATACATACCCGGGGGCTTCCTCCAGCCCCCTCCAGGCTGATCACTGTATACATACCCGGGGGTTTCCTCCAGTCCCCTCCAGGCTGATCATGTATTTATACCTGGGGCTTCCTCCAGTCCCCTCCAGGCTGATCATGTATTCATACCTAGGGCTTCCTCCAGCCTCCTCTAGGATAATCACTGTATACACAGGGCGGTGCAGAGGGTCCTTAAGTGGGGGGTGCTCAAATTTTTAAAAAGGGCCCTCGCCCCCCTAAAAAAAAAAATGCACAGTAGTACCTACAAGTGGTGAGGGACCTCCCACTCCCAGCCCCCTTGCCCTGCATCGGTCACTGGGGGTGCTGGGGGAGGGAGAGGTCAGTTTAGGTGCTGAGGGAGGTCAATATGGGTTCTGCTGGGGACAAGAAGGGTGCCATGGTTGCTAAGCATTAGTAGGTGCAAAACTACAGTAAGTGCCAAAGTGCAGTGGGTGCTCAGATGCAGTGGGTGGTACGATGCAGTGAGGTCCGGTGTGTTCTACGTTTCAGTGGGTGCTGCAGTGGGTACCAAGGTCCAGCAGTATTGGGTGTTGAATGAGAAGCAGATGGTGATAAATAGTGGGAGCCATGTGAGTGCTAATTGGTACAGGGAGCCATGTGAGTGCTGTACAGGCCAAGAGTGGGTACTGGGTGCATATAGGTGCAGTGGGCAGGACATGAGTAGTAGAGGCGTAGCAAACGGTTCCAGGCGAACTTTGGCGGAAGTTCGATTCACCCCATAATGCACTAAGAGGGTCAACTTTGACCCTCTGCATCACAGTCAGCAGGCGCATTGTAGCCATTCAGGCTACACTAAGCCCTGGAGCCCCACCCCCCCTTATATAAGGCAGGCTGCGGCGGCCATTAGCCTCACTTGTGTGCCTGCTAGAGACAGACTAGGGACAGCTGCTGCAGACTTGTTCTCCTAGGGACAGATTAGTTAGGTTCTTGGCTGCTTAGCTTGCTCCTGACTGTTTATTATTGCTTTATAAGCACCCCAGAACAGCTCTTTTCAGAGCTCATCCTATTCTTTTTTTTTATTTTTTATTCTGTGGGTCAAACTGACACTTTTGTTGCATGCACAGTCTTGCTAATTGATAGTGTGTGTGCCACTGCCAGCAGCCCAGCACATTCAGTGACTGACTGCCTGTGTGTGTGACAGGGAGCTGCACATTGTACTACCCAGTACTGCATATACCCCAGTACCTGTTGTGTATACTTAACCCACCTCATCACTGCATATACCTAGCTTTGTGTTGAGTGAACCCAGCTCACTGCATCTAACTACCTGTTGTGTTAAGTGAACCCACCTCACTGCATCTAAGTACCTTTACTGTTCAGTGAACCCAGCTCACTGCATCTAACTACCTGTTGTGTTGAGTGAACCCAGCTCACTGCATCTAACTACCTGTTGTGTTCAGTGAACCCAGCTCACTGCATCTAACTACCTGTTGTGTTGAGTGAACCCACCTGGCCACCTCACTGCATCTTACTACCTGTTGTGTTGAGTGAACCCACCTCACTGCATCTAAGTACCTTTACTGTTCAGTGAACCCAGCTCACTACATCTAACTACCTGTTGTGTTGAGTGAACCCACCTCACAGCATCTAAGTACCTTTACTGTTCAGTGAACCCAGCTCACTGCATCTAACTACCTGTTGTGTTGAGTGAACCCAGCTCACTGCATCTAACTACCTGTTGTGTTCAGTGAACCCAGCTCACTGCATCTAACTACCTGTTGTGTTGAGTGAACCCAGCTCACTGCATCTAACTACCTGTTGTGTTAAGTGAACCCACCTCACTGCATCTAACTACCTGTTGTGTTGAGTGAACCCAGCTCACTGCATCTAACTACCTGTTGTGTTGAGTGAACCCACCTCACTGCATCTAAGTACCTTTACTGTTCAGTGAACCCAGCTCACTACATCTAACTACCTGTTGTGTTGAGTGAACCCACCTCACAGCATCTAAGTACCTTTACTGTTCAGTGAACCCAGCTCACTGCATCTAACTACCTGTTGTGTTGAGTGAACCCAGCTCACTGCATCTAACTACCTGTTGTGTTCAGTGAACCCAGCTCACTGCATCTAACTACCTGTTGTGTTGAGTGAACCCAGCTCACTGCATCTAACTACCTGTTGTGTTAAGTGAACCCACCTCACTGCATCTAAGTACCTTTACTGTTCAGTGAACCCAGCTCACTGCATCTAACTACCTGTTGTTTTGAGTGAACCCACCTGGCCACCTCACTGCATCTAACTACCTGTTGTGTTGAGTGAACCCACCTCACTGCATCTAAGTACCTTTACTGTTCAGTGAACCCAGCTCACTGCATCTAACTACCTGTTGTGTTGAGTGAACCCACCTCACTGCATCTAAGTACCTTTACTGTTCAGTGAACCCAGCTCACTGCATCTAACTACCTGTTGTGTTAAGTGAACCCAGCTCACTGCATCTAAGTACCTTTACTGTTCAGTGAACCCACCTCACTGCATCTAATTACCTGTTGTGTTGAGTGAACCCACCTGGCCACCTCACTGCATCTAACTACCTGTTGTGTTGAGTGAACCCACCTCACTGCATCTAAGTACCTTTACTGTTCAGTGAACCCAGCTCACTGCATCTAACTACCTGTTGTATTGAATGAACCCACCTCACTGCATCTAAGTACCTTTACTGTTCAGTGAACCCAGCTCACTGCATCTAACTACCTGTTGTGTTAAGTGAACCCAGCTCACTGCATCTAAGTACCTTTACTGTTCAGTGAACCCAGCTCACTGCATCTAATTACCTGTTGTGTTGAGTGAACCCAGCTCACTGCATCTAACTACCTGTTGTGTTGAGTGAACCCACCTCACTGCATCTAACTACCTTTACTGTTCAGTGAACCCAGCTCACTGCATCTAACTACCTGTTGTGTTGAGTGAACCCAGCTCACTGCATCTAAGTACCTTTACTGTTCAGTGAACCCAGCTCACTGCATCTAACTACCTGTTGTGTTGAGTGAACCCACCTCACTGCATCTAAGTACCTTTACTGTTCAGTGAACCCAGCTCACTGCATCTAACTATCTGTTGTGTTGAGTGAACCCACCTCACTGCATCTAAGTACCTTTACTGTTCAGTGAACCCAGCTCACTGCATCCAACTATCTGTTGTGTTGAGTGAACCCACCTCACAGCATCTAAGTACCTTTACTGTTCAGTGAACGCAGCTCACTGCATCTAATTACCTGTTGTGTTGAGTGAACCCAGCTCACTGCATCTAACTACCTGTTGTGTTAAGTGAACCCACCTCACTGCATCTAAGTACCTTTACTGTTCAGTGAACCCAGCTCACTGCATCTAACTACCTGTTGTGTTGAGTGAACCCACCTGGCCACCTCACTGCATCTAACTACCTGTTGTGTTGAGTGAACCCATCTCACTGCTTCTAAGTACCTTTACTGTTCAGTGAACTTAACTCACTGCATCTAACTACCTGTTGTGTTGAGTGAACCCACCTCACAGCATCTAAGTACCTTTACTGTTGAGTGAACCCAGCTCACTGCATCTAACTACCTGTTGTGTTGAGTGAACCCAGCTCACTGCATCTAACTACCTGTTGTGTTAAGTGAACCCACCTCACTGCATCTAACTACCTGTTGTGTTGAGTGAACCCAGCTCACTGCATCTAACTACCTGTTGTGTTGAGTGAACCCACCTCACTGCATCTAAGTAACTTTACTGTTCAGTGAACCCAGCTCACTTCATCTAATTACCTGTTGTGTTGAGTGAACCCAGCTCACTGCATCTAACTACCTGTTGTGTTGAGTGAACCCACCTCACTGCATCTAAGTACCTTTACTGTTCAGTGAACCCAGCTCACTGCATCTAACTACCTGTTGTGTTGAGTGAACCCACCTCACTGCATCTAAGTACCTTTACTGTTCAGTGAACCCAGCTCACTGCATCTAACTACCTGTTGTGTTGAGTGAACCCACCTCACTGCATCTAAGTACCTTTACTGTTCAGTGAACCCAGCTCACTGCATCTAACTACCTGTTGTGTTGAGTGAACCCACCTGGCCACCTCACTGCATCTAACTACCTGTTGTGTTGAGTGAACCCACCTCACTGCATCTAAGTACCTTTACTGTTCAGTGAACCCATCTCACTGCATCTAACTACCTGTTGTGTTGAGTGAACCCACCTCACTGCATCCTAGTACCTTTACTGTTCAGTGAACCCAGCTCACTGCATCTAACTACCTGTTGTGTTGAGTGAACCCAGCTCACTGCATCTAACTACCTGTTGTGTTAAGTGAACCCACCTCACTGCATCTAAGTACCTTTACTGTTCAGTGAACCCAGCTCACTGCATCTAACTACCTGTTGTGTTGAGTGAACCAACCTGGCCACCTCACTGCATCTAACTACCTGTTGTGTTGAGTGAACCCACCTCACAGCATCTAAGTACCTTTACTGTTCAGTGAACCCAGCTCACTGCATCCAACTACCTGTTGTGTTGAGTGAACCCAGCTCACTGCATCTAACTACCTGTTGTGTTAAGTGAACCCACCTCACTGCATCTAAGTACCTTTACTGTTCAGCAAACCCAGCTCACTGCATCTAACTACCTGTTGTTTTGAGTGAACCCACCTGGCCACCTCACTGCATCTAACTACCTGTTGTGTTGAGTAAACCCACCTCACTGCATCTAAGTACCTTTACTGTTCAGTGAACCCAGCTCACTGCATCTAACTATCTGTTGTGTTGAGTGAACCCACCTCACTGCATCTAAGTACCTTTACTGTTCAGTGAACCCAGCTAACTGCATCTAACTACCTGTTGTGTTGAGTGAACCCACCTCACTGCATCTAAGTACCTTTACTGTTCAGTGAACCCAGCTCACTGCATCTAACTACCTGTTGTGCTGAGTGAACCCACCTCACTGCATCTAAGTACCTTTACTGTTCAGTGAACCCAGCTCACTGCATCTAATTACCTGTTGTGTTGAGTGAACCCAGCTCACTGCATCTAACTACCTGTTGTGTTGAGTGAACCCACCTCACTGCATCTAAGTACCTTTACTGTTCAGTGAACCCAGCTCACTGCATCTAACTACCTGTTGTGTTGAGTGAACCCACCTCCTTGCATCTAAGTACCTTTACTGTTCAGTGAACCCAGCTCACTGCATCTAACTACCTTGGAGGGTGAGGTTGTGTGTGAGTGAGCTCCTAACTTCCAGGGGAGGTCCTCTTGAGCTGTCATTGGATCCGATTTTGAAGCACTTTCTCTGGGGACATTTTCACCTGAAGTCCCTGCTCCGGGCCTTTGCCGGGCAGGGGCTTTCCCTGTGCTAACTGGCCGCTCCAAACATGGAGCGGCCAGCTCATACCCCCCCTGCTTCTTCACCAACAACTAACCAGGGGGATGGGTCCTCTTCTGAGGGGTCCATTACAGATGATGTCGTCCAGTGGCTGAAAAAAGTTAAAAGCTGCGAAGAAACGATAACGGAATTAAAGCGGAATTTCAAAACCATAAGATACCGTTATGGGATGAGTTGGAGACCGGAGCTTTTGAAAACCAATGAGGACCTGGCTGAGCTCCGGAAGGACATCCGGCAGCAGAATGCTGAGCTAGCCAGGCTGGAAGAAATTGGGGGCCCTTTTGTGGAGCAGATGCGCTACAAAAAGATGTTGCAGCCCGATACAGATATAGATACAGAAGATGACACAGATGAGGACTGTATCATCGTGAAAGAGCGATGCACCCCACAGTAGGGATCCCCATGGGTTAAAGATGAAGACACCCAGTCCCCGATTCCCTTGGGACAGGGGGTGGCCTTCGGTGAAGAGCATGGTGAAGGTGAGCCCATGGAAGTGACCGGGAGTGCGGAGGGGTTAGTACCCAGCCCTGTGGTGGATGCCCGGGAGGGTGTTGGGGGTGCCTGTGTCGTTGCCTCTACTGCCGGGGGTCAGGGCGGCATGACTGCTGCTGGGGTCTCCGGTGGGGTTGGAGGTGGCGGTGCGGGTGTCCCTGGCATCCAAAATATGGTTGCTGTGCCCTCCCCCTCTATGTCACCTGGAGGTGGTGGAGTGGCTGGGGTGTAATGGCCTCCCCGGGTTTCCGCGTGGACCCCCCCCCTGTTGGAACCTCGGGGCCTGCATTGGGGTCACTCTCTATGGCTCCTGCAGGGTCTGGGGTGAAAAGAGGGCGGAGAAGCGCACCCAGGGCTCCAGGGGAAGACCCACCTGTCGTCCGTTGTGTTGGGCAAGATGGCGCCGGCATTCAGAATAGTGAAGACAGGACGCCAAGCTTACTGCCGGTAAAGTCGCGGGAAGTGACATACGCGGACACCTGTACGCATGTGCCGTCTTCCGCCAACCAAGTGAAGGCGGAGGATGCGGCCGCTAAGGCGCATGGGCGAGTGCCACGCGGAGAATCTGATGGAGATGACGCGGCTGTTAGTCCGCATGCGTCAGTGCTACGCGGAAATACAAGTCAAAGCAATGCGGACGGTGAGACGCAAGTGTCACCACCAGGCAGAAGTGATGATAAAGTTGACGCGGACGAAAGCACGCATGCGCAAGGTTCCAACGCTATCTTCAATGTGGAAAAGATACCCAGTGGTGCGCATACGCAGAAGGAATATAGGAATCCGCAACCAGAGGCGGAATATGGAGGTGATGATAGGGAGGATCATGCCAATATGGGGGAGGAGTTACCTATGGCCATTGGGAACACAGAGATGAGCGAGGAGGAAGCGAAACTCGCTAGGAAAGTTCAGGGAACTGGACAATCATCTCAGGATGTATCCCAAGAGGATTCATTAAAGGGGAACTCTGCCGTTGAAGAAAAAATGGTTTCCTTGGGACATTGGACTCCCCAAGATACTGGTCTAGAGCAATTAGCTCAGGAACTTTTTTCCGGTGACAATGCTGTGGAAGAACGAAGCCCCCTGGTGGTGGAGTCTGGGACTTTGGAGGGTGAGAACATTTCTCCTTTAGTATCTAACCCAAAAAAACCAAACAAGGGTAAAAATAGGTACAGTAAATATGTAAAATTACCACTCAGTGATGTAACCGGGGGGGTTGAGCAGGTGGTGGAGGAAACAGATGTAGAGAGTGATGGGGGCCAGGGGTCACTAGTGCAGATGGAGGAGGGCGGCGAGGTGCTCCTAGTTCAGAAGGGGGGGTTGGTTAGATCATCACATAACACCATGTTGGACGTCATGTTTGAAAGAAATTTGGTTTCTTGTTCGGAAGATTCTGATAGCGGTTTGAGTGAGGGGGAAAGGGAGAGGAGAAGGAAGAAAAGAGAGAAAAAGAAAAAGAAGAAGAGTAAGCATATAGAGCCACCACCAGTAGATAAAGATGTATTAATCACGGAATTTCATACCGCTGATCTAATTGTTCGGTTGGAGAAGAAGCGTTTGGTGGTCATTAATGCTCACACTCAGGAGGCAGTGATTCAGGAGGTGGAACCGGGGGGGGGGGGGGGGGACTTTTCGGGCCTACATCTGGTGGGCATGGGTGACCCCGGCTGTGGCCGCCAGTTGGAATTCAGGGCAGGTGGGAGGAGAATGTTAGTCGAGAATGAAATGCTTAAAGTCTTTGACTTCAAGGGCAAACAGAATTTCATGGCGGTCATATTTGGGTTGGGCCCTAATGCCCCCAGGTGTGGGCCTCCTTCTCCCCCGTCTCTACCTCTGTTTCTGCCCCTGCTTCTGCCTCTGACGAAGTTGTGGGGGCGGTTGGCGGGGTGGTTGGGATGAGTGTGGAGACTGGAGGGAGTGATGTGGTGTTACCTGAACTAGAAAGCGTGACAAGGGGGGGCTTCCCAGAACTGGGGCCTGCCGCAAGACCGGGGGCTCTTGCCTCCATGGCAACTCCAGCTGGGAGTATGTCCTCCACTAGGCCAGTCTCCTACTCTAGGGTGGTCAGAAACGCTGCTTCTGGGAGGAGGGTCCTGGCTCCCCTGGAGACAGAGTCGGAGGCCTATACCCCAGGCCGGGAGAATGTGGTGCGACTCAAGTGGGAACACGCCTCTGCGATTCCCACGAAGAGGGAATTTGTGCGCTATCTGTTCGACCTGGGGTTTAGGCCCGCCGATTTATTCGCGATCCTGGCTCCAGGGGACCCACCGCCCTACTATGATGTGTCTTTCCTTTCACAGCAGGGAATGGAGGCATTTTTGGAGAAGAGGCTTGGGGAGTCTGTAAGTGGATTATGGCACGGGTTCACATTACTACCTCTCTCTAGGCAGTCATTAGAAAGGAGGGCGCACATAATAGTTCAGAACGAGAGCATCCCGGTGCGCGACTTGGTGACCTGGATCCAGCACTACGCAGACCAGACATGTCCCCGCCCCACAGGGTCCTGGAAGACCTGGGGATCTGGTGGGGGGAGTATGAGGTGGCGATCAAACTCCGCATTAAGGAGGGGGTCGTCACCCATATTCCCCGTTCCACCCTTATAGGGCGGGACAAGGTTATCACCTTTTACCCCGGTCAGCCCAGGACCTGTAATAAATGTGGCAAGCGGGATCATTTGGCGAGCGGGTGCCCTGATCCGAGGTGCGGCAGGTGCCAGGAGTTCGGGCATGTTACATCTGCGTGCAAACGCATTAACCACTTCCAGATTTCTGCTACGTATATATACGCCCCTGTGTTTACCTCTAGCAGATCAGGGGCGTATATATACGCACTGTTTACTCACCGCCGCCAATCGTGATTCCAGCGCCGTTTCCGCCGCATCCCCGTTCTTCTGTGTTCAGGGCATGAGAATAATCCATTCTCAGCCCTGATCCCCGTGCCGATATGAATGGGAGAGAGAGCATCTCTCATTCATAACCCCAAGGAAACTGTTACAAACAGTTTTGTTCCTATCTGCTGTAAACAGCAGACAGTGAGCTAAGTGTAGTGCCATCTTGTGGCCAAAAAGTAAAATACATCCATATACACCCCAATATACCATAATACACTCTTACATTCAGACATTTATTTAACCACTTTACCCCCGCGCGTACGTATTTCTCCGCCCCTTTTTCCATCCTGTAACAACCAGGGACGGAGAAACACGTACTTTCCGCGTTCCCGACGCTGCCCGCGCTCCCGCTCGTAAACACGCCGCCCGCCGCTAGTAAACACGCCGCCGCCCGCTCGCCCAGAGATCAATGAACGGGAAAATCCATTCCCGTTCGTTGATCTAAGCCCCGCAATGATCAGCTGCTCTCCTATGGGCAGCGCGATCATTGTGAGAAAAAACTCACGTGTCCAGCCTCCTTATACTTCCTCCAAGCTTCCGGAAGGAAGCTTGGAGGTCGCATTAAAACAAAAAGTTACTGTGGCCATCTTGTGGCCAAATAGTAAACTACACCCTACACATTTTTCACATACAAATAAATGACTTTTACACATAAAATTAACTCATTACCTCCCACACTCCCCATTTTTTTTTTTTTGTAATAAAAAAAAAATTAAAAAATTTACAATTAAAAAAAATACATAAATAGTTACCTTAGGGACTGAACTTTTTAAATATTTATGTCAAGAGGGTATAACACTGTTACTTTATAAACTATGGGCTTGTAATTAGGGATGGACGCAAAAATGAAAAAAATGCACCTTTATTTCCAAATAAAATATTGGCGCCAAACATTGTGATAGGGACATAATTTAAATGGTTTTATAACCGGGACAAAAGGGCAAATACGTTTCATGGGTTTTAATTACAGTAGCATGCATTATTTAAAAACTATAATGGCCGAAAACTGAAAAATAATTATTTTTTTCCCCACATTTTTCCTATTTTCCCATTAAAACACATTTAGAAAAAAATAATTCTTGGCATAATGTCCCACCTAAAGAAAGCCTAATTGGTGGCGGAAAAAACAAGATATAGTTCATTTCATTGATATAAGTAATGATAAAGTTATAGACGAATGAATGGAAGGAGCGCTGAAAGGTGAAAATTGCTCTGGTGCTCAGGGGGTAAAACCCCTCAGTGGTGAAGTGGTTAAATGTAACTTTTGTTTTGAATACGGTCACCCGTACATAGCATGCCCGGTCTCCTGGAACACTATGCCCTCGGATTAGTGTTGGGCGAACATCTAGATGTTCGGGTTCGGGCCGAACAGGCCGAACATGGCCGCGATGTTCGGGTGTTCGACCCGAACTCCGAACATAATGGAAGTCAATGGGGACCCGAACTTTTGTGGTTTGTAAAGCCTCCTTACATGCTACATACCCCAAATTTACAGGGTATGTGCACCTTGGGAGTGGGTACAAGAGGAAAAAAAAATTTAGCAAAAAGAGCTTATAGTTTTTGAGAAAATCGATTTTAAAGTTTCAAAGGGAAAACTGTCTTTTAAATGCGGGAAATGTCTGTTTTCTTTGCACAGGTAACATGCTTTTTGTCGGCATGCAGTCATAAATGTAATACATATAAGAGGTTCCAGGAAAAGGGACCGGTAATGCTAATCCAGCAGCAGCACACGTGATGGAACAGGAGGAGGTGGCGCAGGAGGAGAAGGCCACGCTTTGAGACACAACAACCCAGGCCTTGCATGAGGACAAGAAGCGTGCGGATAGCATGCTTTGTACCACCATGCAGTCATAAATGTAATAAAGATAAGTGGTTCAATAAACAGGGACCACGCGGCAACGCTAACCCAGCAGCAGCACACGTGATGGAACAGGAGGAGGCGCAGGAGGAGAAGGCCACGCTTTGTGAGACACAACAACCCAGGCCTTGCATGAGGACAAAAAGCGTGCGGATAGCATGCTTTGTACCGCCATGTAGTCATAAATGTAATAAAGATAAGAGGTTCCATAAACAGGGACCGGCAACGCTAACCCAGCAGCAGCAGCAGCAGCAGCAGCACACGTGATGGAACAGGAGGAGGCGCAGGAGGAGAAGGCCACGCTTTGTGAGACACAACAACCCAGGCCTTGCATGAGGACAAAAAGCGTGCGGATAGCATGCTTTGTACCGCCATGTAGTCATAAATGTAATAAAGATAAGAGGTTCCATAAACAGGGACCGGTAACGGTAACCCAGCAGCAGCAGCAGCAGCAGCAGCACACGTGATGGAACAGGAGGAGGCGCAGGAGGAGAAGGCCACGCTTTGTGAGACACAACAACCCAGGCCTTGCATGAGGACAAAAAGCGTGCGGATATAGCAGCAATGCTTTTTGCCGCCATGCAGTCATAAATGTAATACAGATGAGAGGTTCAATAAACAGGGACCGGAAACGCTAAACCATCCCAGATGTTCATCGGTCATGTTACTTGGTTGGGGTCCAGGAGTGTTGCGTAGTCGTTTCCAATCCAGGATTGATTCATTTTAATTTGAGTCAGACGGTCTGCATTTTCTGTGGAGAGGCGGATACGCCGATCTGTGATGATGCCTCCGGCAGCACTGAAACAGCGTTCCGACATAACGCTGGCTGCCGGGCAAGCCAGCACCTCTATTGCATAGTTACATATAGTTACATAGTTACTTTGGTTGAAAAAAGACATACGTCCATCGAGTTCAACCAGTACAAAGTACAACTCCAGCCTGCTCCCTCACATATCCCTGTTGATCCAGAGGAAGGCGAAAAAACCCTTACAAGGTAAAAATTCCTTCCCGACTCCAGATGGCAATCAGATAAAATCCCTGGATCAACATCATTGGCATTACCTAGTAATTGTAGCCATGGATGTCATTCAACGCAAGGAAAGCATCTAAGCCCCCTTTAAATGCAGGTATAGAGTTTGCCATAACGACTTCCTGTGGCAATGCATTCCACATCTTAATCACTCTTACTGTAAAGAACCCTTTCCTAAATAAATGGCTAAAACGTTTTTCCTCCATGCGCAGATCATGTCCTCTAGTCCTTGCGTACATTGCCAGTTCGTGCCAGGTGTCTAGCTTCATGCCCGGTTTCAGGTCCAGCGGTGCCAGCCACAAATCCGTCTGTTCCTTTATTCCCCTCCAAATTTCCTCCCCTGTGTGCTGCTTATCCCCAAGGCAGATCAGCTTCAGCAACGCTTGCTGACGCATGCCAACAGCTGTGCTGCACTGCTTCCACGATCCTACTGCTGCTGGTGCTGGGTTAGCATTTCCGGATGAGGTACAGCTTTGAGATGCGTTGGAGGAGAAGGAGTCAGAGAGGTAGGTGCTGCTGTTGTTATCCAGCTGTTTGCGGCGTGGGCAACACCCGCGCCGTAGCAGGTGAGGAATCGCTGCCAGGCTCCACAAGGTTCACCCAGTGCGCGGTAAGGGAGATGTATCGACCCTGGCCGAACGCACTCGTCCAGGTGTCAGTGGTGAGGTGAACCTTGCAGGCAACGGCATTCTTCAAGCTTCGGGTTATTTAGCTGACCACGTGCTCATGCAACTCAGGCACTGCAGAGCGCGCAAAGTGGTAGCGGCTGGGAACCACGTAACGTGGGATGGCCACTGACATCATGCCCTTGAAGCTGTTTGTCTCCACCACTCGATATGGCAGCATTTCGCAGGCCAGAAGCTTGGCTATGCTGGCTGGCTGTTACTGCCACGGCCCGGGGGTCATTTGCTGGCAATTTCCTCTTGTGCTCAAACATCTCAGAGACAGACAACTCAACCGTAGCGCTGCACACCGAAGGGCTGTTGGTTGTTGTGTTTGATGAACACTGGGAGACCTCAAGAGCACTAGTCCGGAAAGTGACAGTGTCAGCATCGTCTGATGTTTGTGAATGTTGTGAACCACGCAATGGCTGGGCTACTGCTGCTGCTGAGGCGGGTCTGGTGGTGAGTCTGGTGAACCCAAGGGAGGCAGTGTTGCTGGTGGTACCCTGTCCTGCCGCGTTTGCCCACAGAGTGGGATGTTTGGATAGAATGTGGCGGCTCATGCTGGTGGTGGAGAGGTTGTTAATACTTTTCCCCCTGCTCAGGCGGGTCTTGCACACCTTGCAAATCGCCATGGTAACATCCTCAGTGCAGTCTTCAAAGAAAGCCCAGACTTTAACTGGCTGAGGACTCGGACCTCGTGCGTGATGTGCTGGTGCTGCTTAACCCACTGCTGGACGCTTGAGAGGTCATCCAAGTAATTATCTGGTCCTGTTCTTTTGGATCTGTGAGGGTTGTTGTCCTGGACAACATGGGCAGTATTGAGTGGGTTTTCTTGGGTGCTCCCCTGTGGCCTGTACGTGAACCGTCAGGGGAAACACCTCTTCCCTTGCCCCTCCCTCTTTCACCGGATTTCTTCCTCATTTCACTTATCCTTAAAGTACACGCTGACTGGCAGCAGTACAGTGGCAGTACAGAAATGCTATACAGTGGTGGGTGAGCGGTGTACCACTATTGTCAGCAGTGACACAGAGCACAATGCTATACAGTGGCGGGTGAGCGGTGTACTACTGTTCCCAGCAGACACAGAGTGGAAGTAAACACAATGCTATATAGTGTGGCTGAGCCGTGTACACAGAGTGGCATTAAACACAATGCTATATAGTCTGCTATATAGTCACCCCGAACAGGGTGATGTTCTGCAGAACCCGAACAGTGGCAAACACTGTTCGCCCAACACTACTGGGAGGGAACGCAGATTTTAGTACCTAAACACACGATACAACATGTTTTCCGGGGTCGGACTCTGAGGCACATACAGATGGTCCCGATCATCATCCTCATCATACAACTCTTCTCCTGAGTCTGACCCACCCACCACCTCTGCCACCCCAACATCCCCAGACACAGACCCCTCATCGTCCTCAACATTAACTTGGGATGCTGGCCTGAGCCAGACCTCCTCCTCCACATCAGGCCCCATCATCTCCTCAATGGCAGCCCTCATTAATCGCTCTGGCGACGGACTGATGGACACAACGTTCTCCTCCGGGGAGGGCTGCTGCTGACCACTGGCTGCTGGGGTGGATGTTATAGCTTGCGTGGGGCGTTGGCTGTTGCTGTTGTTGGGAGTGCTGCTCACAGCGGAGGTCTCTGGGGAACTCATGTTGAGCTCATATAGTGGTTGACGGTGAGTGGAGTATTACTGATCCCAGCAATATACACACTGACTGGCAGAGTACGCAATGCTATATAGTGTGGCTGAGCGGTGTACACAGAGTGGCAGTAAACACAATGCTATATAGTCTGGCTGAGCGAGCGGTGTACTACTGTTCCCAGCAGAATCAGAGTGGCAGTAAACAATGGTATATAGTCTGGCTGAGCGGTGTACACAGAGTGTCAGTAAACAATGGTATATAGTCTGGCTGAGCGAGCGGTGTACTACTGTTCCCAGCAGAATCAGAGTGGCAGTAAACAATGGTATATAGTCTGGCTGAGCGGTGTACACAGAGTGTCAGTAAACAATGGTATATAGTCTGGCTGAGCGGTGTACACAGAGTGTCAGTAAACAATGGTATATAGTCTGGCTGAGCGGTGTACACAGAGTGGCAGTAAACACAATGCTATATACTCTGGCTGAGCGAGCGGTGTACTACTGTTCCCAGCAGACACAGAACAGTAAACAGAATGCTATATAGTGTGGCTGAGCGAGCGGTGTACCACTATTCCCAGCAGACACAGAACAGTAAACAGAATGCTATATAGTGTGGCTGAGCGAGCGGTGTACCACTATTCCCAGCAGACACAGAACAGTAAACAGAATGCTATATAGTGTGGCTGAGCGAGCGGTGTACCACTATTCCCAGCAGACACAGAACAGTGAACAGAATGCTATATAGTGTGGCTGAGCGAGCGGTGTACCACTATTCCCAGCAGACACAGAACAGTGAACAGAATGCTATATAGTGTGGCTGAGCGAGCGGTGTACCACTATTCCCAGCAGACACAGAACAGTGAACAGAATGCTATATAGTGTGGATGAGCGAGCGGTGTACCACTATTCCCAGCAGACACAGAACAGTAAACAGAATGCTATATAGTGTGGCTGAGCGAGCGGTGTACCACTATTCCCAGCAGACACAGAACAGTGAACAGAATGCTATATAGTGTGGCTGAGCGAGCGGTGTACCACTATTCCCAGCAGACACAGAGTGGCAGTAAACAGAATGCTATATAGTGTGGCTGAGCAAGGTACACAGAGTGGCAGTAAACAGAATGCTATATAGTGTGGCTGAGCAAGCGGTGTACTACTATTCCCAGCAGACACAGAGTGGCAGTAAACAGAATGCTATATAGTGTGGCTGAGCGAGGTACACAGAGTGGCAGTAAACAGAATGCTATATAGTGTGGCTGAGCAAGCGGTGTACTACTGTTCCCAGCAGTGACACAATGACAGGGGGGACCCTGGCTAGCGTGGCTGGAGCGCGAACTACCCTGCCTGCCTACCCAAAGCTAAACCCACAGACAAATGGCGGAGATATGACGTGGTTCGGGTATTTATTTACCCGAACCACGTGACAGTTCGGCCACTCAGAGCGCGTTCGGGTCCGAACCACGTGACCCGTTCGGCCAATCACAGCGCTAGCCGAACGTTCGGGGAACGTTCGGCCATGCGCTCTTAGTTCGGCCATATGGCCGAACGGTTTGGCCGAGCACCGTCAGGTGTTCGGCCGAACTCGAACATCACCCGAACAGGGTGATGTTCTGCAGAACCCGAACAGTGGCGAACACTGTTCGCCCAACACTACCTCGGATCTCAAGAGGGCCATGTTGGCCCGTATGGAGGAGGGACAGGAAGTCTCTGTGTCTAACCCTAGTGTTTCCCCCGAGTCTATGTCTATCCTTGATTTGTTGGACTGTGCTGTCGACCCTTCCTCTGTGGTCCCTCCCCCTGTTCTTCCTCCAGCCAGCGTGGCCCTCGTAGGGCAATCTGGATCCGGGTCATCGACTCACATCCGGGATGCTGCTCGTGGTGGGGATTCTTCTCCCAGGGAGCAGCGGGCCAGGCCTACTAGGTCTGGGGGGGATAGGAGAGGTGGGGGGACTAAAGTTCCCCTGCCTGCTCCAGGGAATCCCCCGACTAAAATTCCCATTCCCCCGCCTAGGAGGATTAATCCTCCCAGGGCTGCAAAGAACACTTTCTCCTCCCTTTCTTCCCTTGACCCTGTTCCTGCCCCTCCCCCTCCCCCCTGCTGTTGACCCTCCCCTTGTCCTTTCTTCTGTTGATCCTCCCCCTCCCCTCCCCACCACCCCTGCCCCCTCCAGTGACCCCCCCTCCTGATTCCTCTCCCCCTTCCTCTGCCCCCCCTCCCATTGATGGTGGGACTACGTCCCATCCTACAGTCTTTTTTCTTTTCTCCTCCTGAGCCGACAGGAGCCGCTTCCACCTCATGCAGGAGGGAGCATCTCTCAGCTGAGGAAAGAGAGTACTTGGATGAGAAGTTCAAAACCAAAAAAAAGAAAGCTGGGCCCAAAACCTTGTCTCGTCCTTTCTCCGAAGAGGAGAGAGAGACTCGGAGGCAAGAGATAGCCCAGAGAAGAGTTGACAAAAAAGAAGAGCTAAAACTCTTGAACAGGTTTGACCCCTTGGCTACCTCCCCTCTCCCTTCGGAAGAGGAGGAGATGATAGTTGAGGCGTCTGGGGCTGTTTGAGGGGACATTGTCCCATGTGTTTGTGTGTTTTCCTTTTGTTGATGTTGTCATTTGCTTTGGTTATGTAAATTTGTCAAAGTAGTATGAAGGGAAACCTTAAATTATTCTGATGGCAGTTCCCCCACCACTCATGTTGGCAACGATCAACGTTGCCAGCATTAAAACGACCAGAGCTCGAAAATTGGCTTTCTCGATTTTGGCTGCCCATGAGGCTGACGTGTTTTTCCTGCAGGAGACCAGGCTCACCTTTGCGGCTGACCTTTGGTTGGCCGAGAGGGACTGGGTGTCTGGTCCGAGTTTTTGGTCTCTTGCGGGAGAGCCTGGTAGTGGTGTGGCGGTCCTTTTTAGGGCCGACATGGTAACGTGCCGGCGAGTAATTGAGGTAGAGATGGGTAGGTGTCTGGTCTTAGACGTTTGCATGAGGGGGCAGGATCTCAGGCTAATCAACATCTATGCCAGCCCCCAATATTTGGGGGCAAGAAAGCGCCTCTTTATGCAGATCAGGCCATTCCTTTTTTCAGCCTATCCGGTGATCCTGGGTGGTGATTTCAACACCATTACTAGGGCTATGGACAGGGCAAGGGCCCAGGTCCAGGTAGGCACAGATAGTAGGTGTTTAGTTAGATTGGCCAGTGAGGCTGATCTGGTGGACGTGCACATTCGTCACTCCCCAGATCTCACGGGTTTCACCTTTTATAGTGGTAGTCATAGGTCTAGGATAGATAGGTTTTTTGTTTCAGAGAGCCTCATCACTTCAACCCCCAAGTTGTTGGCGGTGGAGTTCTCTGATCACCTTGTTCTATCGGTGGGCTTGAATGCTTCAGATGTCCCTCCCAGAGGCCGGGGTATTTGGAGGATGAATTCGACCCTGCTACTGGAGGATAAAGTAAGACAATCCTTTGAGGAGTTTTTTCAGGCACAGGTCTCCATCCTGGACTGTTTTGATAATAGGTCTGAGTGGTGGGAGAAGGTCAAAAAACGTGTTGTTGGATTCTTCAAGGGCCTAGCGTCCCGTAGGAGTATTGATAGAAATCTGGCTTACCGGCGTCTAAGGGAGAGGTTGACTGTCCTCGTTTCTGAGGGCGGGGATCCTGGGGAGATCTCCGAGGTCAAACTTCACCTTAAGCAGCAGCAATACGACCGGCTGGCTTCTTTGGCTTTGGAAAGGGATCATGGTAAATACCGCTCACCGGATCCCTACCAGAGCTTCAAACAAAGTGCAGCGCTTAAGACGGTCATCGGTCTCAGGGATGCCTGGGGGTCTCTGGCAAAGTCCAGGTCAGAGATCCTAGACATCGCTAGAGGGTTTTACGCTGACCTGCTTGGGGAGAAGCCACTTGATCAGGCGAGGATGGAGGACTTCTTGGTCTCCACACCGGGTCTGGAAGATGTGGATATCTCTGCCATAGATTTGCGTCCAAAAAGAATCCGGGTCCGGATGGACTGACGGCCGAATTTTATAAGGCTTTTGTGTCCATCTTGGCTCCTCAATTGGCCGGCACTTTCAATGATTGTCTTGCTGGGGGCCAGTTACCGCCCTCCATGAGACAGTCTGCAGTGATTCTGCTGTCAAAGAGTCGCGACCCTGAGATGATTGAGAACTGGCGTCCCATCAGCCTTCTCAACGTTGACAGGAAGATCCTGGCGAAAATTTTGTTCTGGCGTTTGTCCCAGGTGACAGATGTACTTTCTCGCCATCAGCACTGCTCTGTTGTGGGTAGGAGTACGCTCTCAGCACTGTTAGCTGTCCATGAAGTCCTGGAATGGTGCAGGGCTGAAGGTTGGGGAAAGTACCTGCTGACATTGGACCAGTCCAAGGCTTTTGATCGGGTCAATCATAAGTACCTTTGGCGTCTACTTACTGTGTATGGTTTGCAGGGGAGGTTTGTTGATTGGCTGCAAACTTTATATAAAGAGGCTGAAAGTTTCATGTTGATCAATGGATGGGTTGGCCAGCCTTTTATGGTGAGCTCGGGGGTCCGCCAGGGATGTCCGTTGAGTTCCTTGCTGTACGTGTTTGCCATCGACCCTTTCGTAAGAAGGCTAGATGGTGGTGTGCTTAGTGGGGTTCCGGCCGGCATTCCTGGGAGCTTGTCTTTAAAGGTGGTGGCATACGCTGACAATGTTACCGTGGTGATCTCAGATGCAGAGGAGGCGGCGGTGGTTGCTGAAGAGATCACTAGGTACTCGTTGGCGTCTGGTTCAAAAATTAATCCAGATAAATGTGAGACGTTTTGGATGGGCAAAGTTGGAGAGTCCTTCAGACTTCCCGGTTCCTTTCCCATGCCTCAAGATGAAATTAAGATTCTCGGCATCAAATTCGGCCCAGGCGATTACGGCCTGCGAAATTGGGAAAGCAAGCTGTTTGATGTCGACAGGAAAGTAGTACGCTGGAAAGGTTGGAGTTTAACCTATAGGGAAAGGGTCGACCTGATTAAAACCTATCTGGTGCCAATACTGTTATATGTCAGCTATGTCGCAATTTTGCCAGCATCCCTGTACACCAGAGTCAATGCTCTGTTTTTCCTGATGTTGTGGGGAAACAAAATGAACCATGTGCGTAGGAATATCACTTACAAAACCAGGCGGGAGGGTGGCTTAGACATGGTCAACCCGGTTGTTTTTTTCTCTCTAATTTTCATTAAGTATAATATTGGTGGCCTACTATTAGAGAGCCCGCCTGGTTGGGTAGAGATCTTCCAGACTTGGTGTGAGCCTTTCCTTAGGGAATGGAAGAGCGGTGGCCCAGTGAAGAATCTGAGGACACGTCACGGCTATCTTCCGGCCTATGTCTTGCCGTGCATGAAGAAACTATGGCAGTGGGGATTGATGGTGAAGGACATCAAATCGGTTGACAGGAAAGCCCTGTTGGCTAGAGTGGTGGAATCCTACTTTCCTGACTCACTGGCCCTGAGGGATTGCCCAGGCACAATTTTGGAGGATGGTTTGCGGCTATTGAATTCACCGCGGGTACCGAACAAATTGTGGGATATCGCCTGGCTTACCTTCCAGGGCAAACTCTATGTTGGAGAGAACATGAAGTGGCGGGAGGTGGCAACCCGTGGTTGTCCTCGACAGGAGTGTTCTGTTGAGGAGACCATGGATCATTTCCTGATGTCATGCCCCTTCAATGTGGAAGTGTACAATGAGGTGGGGAGGGCCCTGAATATCCCGTTTCTGGCGCATCTCAGTTATGCTGAGTGGGCGTATGGGGCTTTCAATCAGCGCCAGGGTTATGATTTGTGCACGTTATACGTAGTTAGCTTAGTGGTTAGAAGACACGTATAGTTAGCACGGTGTGATGTAGCCATTAGGAAACAAGTCTTGCCTGTCCAGGTGATGGTGAGCAACATTCTGGGTGAGGTGTGGAGGATTCGGTTCTTGGAGAGGAGGAAGCTGGGGAGAGGGGCTTGGGTTCTGGCGTGGCAGAACATTAAGCCTCCTTGAGCTGGTGGAAACCTCTCCTGGGTACAGAGCTATTCTATCTCTTCTCCTTTCACTGTAGATTTTGATTTTTCTAGTATTTTTTGAAGTTTGGCCGCAGGCACAAGGGGAGTGTCCCTTTGTGCTTCTTTCTGCTTGTCGGTGTGGATTGTCCTGTCATAAGGGTTTTAGTTTCATTTAGTCTCGTGTTATGTAGTGTCCTTAGTCTTGTGTGTTGTTCATTACATTTGTGAGCGTAAAAGTCTCGCAGTGCACATGTGGAGTACATGGTGTGATGTAGGTGTTGTCTCTCACTTTTTGGGTGGTGGTATAATTTATACGTTTTTCATTATTTTCTTTACTTTTTTATCTCGTTGTTTGGATATGTGATGTGGGTGTTGACTTGTGTCTTTTGGGTGGTGGTTTGTGTTATGAGTTTTCATTTTCTTTTTTTGTCTGGTTGTCCTGTTGTTCGAATGTGAATGTGTGGTGTCCCCTCATTAGCTGTTTTGTTACTATTGATCGTTACCTATATTGGAACAATTGTTTTCTAAGGTCTGTGCAGTTATATGCAGCACATATTATCTTACGTTTATACTATATTATGTTGTATTACGGAATCTTCTGTACTTATGGCAGTATCAAACTGCAGTATATTTGGGATAGCTTATTCCCTGGTTTTGTGTTTATCTGCATTGCATACTTTTTTATTATAATTTATTATGTTGTATGTTGCATGACTCTGGTTTCTGATTAATGGCATACTTTTATCTCATTTATTTATTCTTGTATGCTACTTGATTTCATTAATAAAAAAGTATCTAACTACCTGTTGTGTTGAGTGAACCCAGCTCACTGCATCTAACTACCTGTTGTGTTGAGTGAACCCAGCTCACTGCATCTAACTACCTGTTGTGTTAAGTGAACCCACCTCACTGCATCTAAGTACCTTTACTGTTCAGTGAAGCCAGCTCACTGCATCTAACTACCTGTTGTGTTGAATGAACCCACCTCTTAGCATATAAGTACCTTTACTGTTCAGTGAAGCCAGCTCACTGCATCTTACTACCTGTTGTGTTGAATGAACCCACCTCTTAGCATATAAGTACCTTTACTGTTCAGTGAACCCAGCTCACTGCATCTAACTACCTGTCAAATATCTGATCGATATCTGCTTAAAATGATTACCAACTCAGTAAAGGACCAGCCTTTAAAGCATCATAACCAAGATTAGACAGAAGTGGGTGCGTGCTCACTATAAACAGAATATTTATAGGTTAACAGTTTTACCTCTGAAAGAAAAACGCAACACTCAGCTGTTGAATTTTATAAAATTATCTTGTTAAGAAAAATAGATAAAGCTTATATACAGGAATATACATCTCTCCAGTTGTTGTCAATCCTCCAAGAAATACATTTTCATCCAAAAATACATTTTCAAAGTTCCTTTAGTTAAACCAGTCCATTTCAATATAGCAAATATTCTGCTGTAGCTTTTATCCTTCATCGATAATTGTTGTCTCGAGATTGAACAGTGTATGTTACACACAATATAGCTTTATCCTTAAAAGATGATATATGAAGTTCTATTCTTATATAAAGAACTTAAAGTAGATATATCTTAATCCTTCAAAGCTTGATAATTGCTTCTAAGCTTGCAATTGCGTTTGAAATAGTAAAACTTATAGCATAGAAAAAAGTTATCTAAAACTCAAAAAACTGCTGAAGTTTAAAAAGACAAGTCTTTAACTTTTGCATAGACTAATTGTCAAAGAATTCACCAAGAATAATTGCATATTACCTCTCTTGGGTTTCAGAATCACAATGGAAGGTAGTCTCTTGCTAGGACTCAATCATCTCAGTAGAGTTTCAGGCTTGATGTTCCAATGTGCTAGCCTGCCAGGCCCTTTTATTGTAATTTTTCCAATATGGCGTCGGGGTAGGGGATTTTACATGAAGTCATGTTCTTTTTATAACATTACCTCACCCTTTATTTTTAGATAGGGATATCTAGATGCCCCTTATGGTTGTAAGTGGTAGTAGCAGGCACAAGAGATGCCCCCTGTGGTTATGTGTGGTAGTAGCAGGCACAAGGCTTAAAGAGAACCCGAGGTGGGTTTGAAGAATATTATCTGCATACAGAGGCTGGATCTGCCATTACAGCCCAGCCTCTGTTGCTATCCCAAACCCCCCTAAGGTCCCCCTGCACTCTGCAATCCCTCCATAAATCACAGCCACGCTGCTGACAAACAGCTTGTCAGAGCTGGCTGTGTTTATCTCTATAGTGTCAGTCTGCTGCTCTCCCCGCCTCCTGCAGAACTCCAGTACCCGCCTGCATCCCTTCCCTCCCTGCTGATTGGAGGGAAGGGACGGGGGCAGGGACCGGAGCTATGCAGGAGGCGGGGGAGCAGCTGAGACTGACACTACAGATGTAAACACAGCCTCACAGCACGGCTGTGATTTATGAGGGATTGCAGAGTGCAGGGGGACCTTAGTGGGGTTTGGGATAGCAACAGAGGCTGGGCTGTATAGGCAGATCCAGCCTCTGTATGCAGATAACATTCTTTAAACACACCTCAGGTTCTCTTTAAGGCCTACTATTTAATACAATCTGTCATAAAGTGTATATTATTGATCAGCTTATTAGATATGTGTGACACTATGTGATTAACATCTTGCGTATAAAATAGGCTTAGCTAAGCAGTGTATATCTTGACCTTAGATGGTTAAATTTACTAACACAACAATACTGCATACCATGTGAACATGTGAACATCTCTTCAATACTATCTCATTCTTAACCTTATAGGAATAAACAGCTCACTTCCAACAATAACATTGAAAAGTACACAATCTAATTTTGATTTTGCCCGTACTCACGGATCTTGAAATTCACTCAATTTATCTGCAAACCATTTAACTTTTGTATACGATTTGGACAAGAGGGATGATCAGTTCTCTGCATTAATATGAGATTCTGACATACCTGTTGTGTTGAGTGAACCCAGCTCACTGCATCTAACTACCTGTTGTGTTGAGTGAACCCAGCTCACTGCATCTAAGTACCTTTATTGTTCAGTGAACCCACCTCACTGCATCTAACTACCTGTTGTGTTGAGTGAGAACCCACCTCACTGCATCTAAGTACCTTTACTGTTGAGTGAACCCAGCTCACTGCATATAACTACTTGTTGTGTTGAGTGAACCCACCTCACTGCATATACCTAGCATCCCCCCGAGATGGACAAAATGGACAAACCAGGTAGAGGCAGAGGTAGAGGCAGACCCAGAGGAAGGCCACCAGGCACCGGCAGGTCTGTGCAAGGTGGTTTTGCTGTGATTTCGTGCGGACCTGTCCCAAAATACAGTGTTCAGAAGTAGGCACGTGCCCTCACTTCCCAAAATTGTGAGGACGTGCTTGAGTATTTAACACAGAACACCTCATCTCCCGCCGCCACCAGCGCTACAACAAGCACCACTTCCGCTGTATTTGACACCTCGCAGGAGTTATTTGGTGGTGGTGAAATCACTGATTCCCAGCCACTACTGCAACAACAATAAGGCGGCACAGGTACACCACCTCATACACCTGAGTTAGGTGGTGATAGTATGGACGTAACGTGTGTGGATGGGGATGATGAACCACCTGAAGTTGGTGCAGTTGAGGAAGTGTCTGAGGAAAGCGAAGCTGGGCAGGAGGATTATGATGACGATTATACGGATGCCACATATGTTCCCAGTAGAGGAGATGACCAGGGGGACAGTTCAGAGGGGGAGTCAGAGAGGAGTAGGAGGAGACGACTCCATGATTTAAGCAGAGGGAGCTCATCCTCAGAAACAGCTGGGGGCAGTGTCCAGCGCCATGTATCGCCAGCTATGGCCAGCCAGCCAACATGCCCTTCAACGTCAGCTGCTGATGCCACCGTAGCGGCATCACCCCAGGGGGCTCAGCGGTTTGGAAATTTTTTAACATGTGTGTCTCAGATCGGAGCAAAGCCATCTGTTCTCTCTACCAGCAAAAATTGAGCCATGGAAAGGCCAACTCGACAAGTGCCTTTCGAATGCACCTGAAGAAAAGGCACAAACAGCTATGGCAAGAACATCTGAGGAAAAGCAGCACCCCTCAAAAGACAAGCCACCCTCCTTCTCCTCTTCCTCCTTCAGGTGCATCGTCTTCATCCGCTTTCTCCCTTGCACCTTCACAGCCACCCTCCTCCACGCCTCTTCCCTTGAGCGGGTCCTTCTCCTCTGCCCATAGCAGTACCCAGCTGTCCATGAAGGAAGTATTTGAGCGCAAGAAGCAAATGTCTGCCAGTCACCCTCTTGCCCGGCGTCTGACAGCTGGCGTGGCGGAACTATTAGCTCGCCAGCTATTACCATACAAGCTAGTGGAGTTGGATGCTTTCCGTAAGTTTGTGGCCATTGGTACACCGCAGTGGAAGATACCAGGCCGCAATTATTTTTCACAAAAGGCCATACCCAAACTGTACCGTGCAGTTGAGAGGCAAGTGGTGTCATCTCTGGCACACAGCGTTGGGTCAAAGGTCCACCTGACCACGGATGCCTGGTCTGCCAAGCACGGGCAGGGCTGCTATATTACGTACACAGCCCATTGGGTCAACCTGGTGACCAATGGCAGCAAGCAGGGAGTACGTGGCTGTGCAGCGGACCGACTTGTCACACCTCCACGGCTTGCAGGCAGGCCTCCAGCCACCTCCTCTCCGCCTGCTACCACCTCTTCGCTGTCGTCATGCTCCTCCTCCTCCTTGGCTGGTGCCGCGATCTCCTCTCCAGCTATACAGCCCCCGCACCCCAGGGCCTATGCTGCATGCCAGGTACGATGGTGTCACGCAGTGTTAGACATGTCTTGCCTGAAAGCGGAGAGTCACACTGGTGCAGCTCTCCTGGCTGCTCTTAACAAACAGGTGGAGCAATGGTTGACCCCGCACAAGCTTGAGATCGGCAACATGGTGTGTGACAACGGCAGCAATCTAATTTCTGCATTGAATTTAGAAAGCTGACACACGTACCCTGCATGGCACATGTGCTGAATCTGGTCATGCAAAGATTTGTGTCCAAGTACCCAGGCTTAGAGGATGTCCTGAAGCAGGCCAGGAAGTTGTGTGTGCATTTCAGGTGCTCTTACAAGGCCATGGCACGCTTTGCGGACATTCAGTGTAGAAACAACTTGCCGGTGAGACACCTGATTTGCGATAGCCCGACTCGCTGGAATTCCACCCTGCTGATGTTCTCTCGCCTGCTAGACCAGGAGAAAGCCGTCACCCAGTACCTGTATCATTACAGTACAAGGACACAATCTGGGAGGATGGGGATGTTGTGGCCCAACAACTGGACACTGATGTGAAATGCATGCAGGGTCATGGAGCCCTTTGAGAAGGTGACCAAACTGGTGAGTCGCGATGAGGGCACCATCAGCGACTTAATCCCCTACGCCTACTTCCTGGAGCGTGCCATGCGTAGAGTGGTGGATACAGCTGTGGAGGAGCGTGAACAAGAAGAGTTACGGCAGCAGGAGTCGTGGGAGCCATTTACACCCGAACCCGATGTTCCCACAACACCTGAGGCAGCACAGAGGGGGGGGGGGAGGAGGAGGAGGAGGAAGAAGAGGAGTCGTGTGGGGAAGGAGAGGAGTCAGACTCTGATGATGGTGATGATGAGGAAGGTGTTTCTGTGGAGGAGGAAGAGGCGGCGGAAGAAGAACAACCGCGGCAGCCGTCACAGGGGGCTTCTGCTGCTCCACGTTCCCGTGGTATTGTTCGTGGCTGGGGGGAGGAAGAGGAGTTGCGTCCCGTCACTGAGGAAGAGCAAGAGGAGATGGAGAGTACGTCTGCATCCAGCTTTGTGCAGATGGCCTCTTTCATGTTGTCCAGCCTGTTGAGGGAACCCCGTATCAAAAAACTCAAGGGGAATGACCTGTACTGGGTGGCCACGCTACTAGACCCTCGGTACAGGCACAAAGTGGCGGACCTCTTACCAACTCAACAAAAGGCGGAAAGGATGCAGCACTTGCAGAACAAGCTGTCAATGATGCTTTACAATGCGTATAAGGGTGATGTGGCTGCACAACGCAATCAAGGTACCACTGGCAGTAATCCTCCTCCCCAGTCCACGCCAAGGACAGGACGCTCCAGCGATCTCAGGGTGGAAAGGGAGTACCCAGATTCTTTTTTTTTTATCATACTAGGGGATTTCAACAGTGATAATCTTTCCAAAGAACTCCCCAAATACAGGCAACATGTCACAAGCACAACTAGAGAAGGTAAGACACTAGATCACTGTTACACTACGACTAAGGACTCATATCACTTTGTCAGCAGGGCAGCTTTGGGGAACTCTGATCATGCAGTTATACAGCTTATCCCAACATACATCCAAAGAATAAAAACTGCCAAACCTGCAGTGACCACAGTTAAGAAATGGACGAGTGAAGCTGTAGAAAAACTGCAGAGCTGCTTTGATTTAACAAACTGGAATATATTTAAAGAATCCTCCAGTGACCTAAATGAATACACTGACGCTGTGACATCATGAATACACTGACGCTGTGACATCATAGATTACCTTTTGTGAAGAGTCCTGCATCCTCACAAAAAAGTGCACCAGGTACAATAACGATAAACCCTGGTTCACATCACATCCTAGGAAGCTGCGCCTCGATAAAGAAAGGGCACATCGTACAGGCGATAAAGTCCTCTACAAAGCTGCGAAATACAAACTGCAGAGAGCCATTACTGACGCAAGAAAAGATTATTCTAAAAAACTTCAGAAACAATGTTCAAACGCTGACTCATCCACAATATGGAAATCTCTGCATGAAATTACCAGCTACAGGAAGAAATCTCCTCCCCCTCACTACATAACTTGCAGCTTGCAGATGAACTGAATACATTTTATTGCAGGTTTGACACTACCAACAAAAGCCAAACACAGCAAGTCAATTTGCATCTCTGCCACAGGCAAACTGAACACTCTTCCTGCCAGCCAACGTCTCCACCCCCTGCGGTGCCTCAGCAACTACACAACACAGGAGGCCAGACACAATCTATTGACCTGTCCCCAGATGTGTATGCTCTAACAATATGCCAATCAGATGTAAACAGACTCTTCAAAAGACAAAACACTAGGAAAGCAATGGGGCCAGACTCTATCTCTGCGAAATGCCTGAAACTCTGTGCCGACCAATTAGCTCCTGTATTCACAGACATATTCAAAGCATCTCTCGAACTCTCAATTGTTCCGGCCTGTTTTGAAAGCTCAACTATTGTACCAATCCCAAAAAATTCAAAACCTACATGTTTAAATGATTACAGGCCTGTTGCCCTGACATCACTGGTCATGAAAGCATTTGAAAAACTGATAATGGCTTATCTGAAATCCATCACGGATCCCCTGCTGGACTCTCTGCAATTTGCCTACAGGCCTAATAGATCCGCAGATGATGCCGTGAACATGTGTATGCATTATGTACTACAGCATCTAGACACCCCAGGAACCTACACCAGGATTTTATTTATAGATTACAGCTCTGCATTTATTACCATAATGTCATCTCTGCTACACAGCAAGCTCTCCCAGCTACAGATACCTGAATCCATCTGCAAATGGATAACCGATTTCCTAACCGATAGGAGACAGCGTGTTAGACTTGGTAAATAACACATCAAGCTCTCTGACCGTCAGTACTGGTGCACCCCAGGGCTGTGTGCTTTCCCCACTGCTCTACTCACTTTAGACCAATGACTGCATCTCCACAGATCCATCTGTTAAGGTTCTGAAGTTTGCAGATGACACAACAGTAGTTGGTCTCATACAAAACGGGGATGAGTCTGCATACAGGCATGTGGTGGGACAGCTTTCCTCCTGGTGCAGCAGCAACAACTTGGAACTAAACACTCTCAAAACTATGGAGATGATAATAGACTTTAGGAGATCTCCCCCCCCCCCAGTACCTCTCCTTAACCATAAATGGATCCACAATAACCCTGGTAGAGTCATTCAAGTTTCTTGGGTCCACGATCTCACACAACCTAAAATGGGATAACAATACGGCCACTATTGTCAAGAAAGCGCAACAGAGGATGTACCATCTACGGCAGCTGAAAAAGTTTGGCCTACCTCAAAATGTAATGGTGCAGTTCTACACTGCAATTATTGAATCCACCATAACATCATCAATGACTGTATGGTTTAGCTCCTGCTCAGCATTAGAAAAGGGGAGGCTGCTGCGCATCATCCGAACAGCGGAAAGGATAATTGGCTGTAGCTTACCTTACCTGCAGGATCTTTACGCTAGCAGGTGCAGAAAGAGAGCAACCAAAATTGCCTCTGACCCCTCTCACCCAGCTCACTCCATCTTCCAGCGCATGCCTTCAGGAGTAAGATTCTGGTCAATCGCTAACAAAACCTCCAGACACAGGAACAGTTTTTTTCCTCAAGCGGTAGCCATACTAAATGCTGAACCCCGTTAGAGCTGCCAGGACTTGATAGTAATCAGCACAGAACTGTAAATGAACAATTCTCACAATGTTTACTGCCACTATACTTATAATGTCCTTAACTTGTAATATACACACTGTCTGCCCTTGTATTGTTTGTGTTTGTGTTTGTTAAGCAACTGCCAAGACAAATTCCCTGTAGGTGCAAACTTACTTGGCGAAAATAAAAATTGATTCTGATTCTGATGTATTGGGAAGATATGTAGTTGTTTATTTAGACGACATTTTGATTTTTGCTTTGTCTGATGCTGATGCTTTGTCTGAACATAGGGGAGATGTGTGTTACAAAAATTAAGAGAAAATTCACTGTTTGCCAAATTCGAGAAGTGTTTATTCGAAGTCACACAGGTACCTTTCCTGGGCTACGCCATTTCTGATACTGGGTTGTCTATGGATGAAAAAAATTATCAGCTTTTCAGAACTGGCCACCTTCCAAAGGCCTCAAGGCCATTCAATGATTTATCGGTTTTGCTAACTATTACCGCAGATTTATAAAAAATGTCTCCTCTCTGGTTGCATCATTGACTGATTTGACCAAAAAGGATGCAGAGCCAAACAACTGGTCACCTCAGGCTTATAAGGCATTCTCGGATCTGAAGAATGCATTCTGCTCAGCTCCTGTCCTCTCCAATGCCAATGTAAAGCTACCCTTCATACTTGAGGTGGATGCCTCTGATCTAGGGGTGGGAGCCGTTCTTTCCCAGTATTCAGGTCACCCAGAAAGGTTGCATCCTTGTGCCTTCTTTTCTAGGAAGTTTTCTTCTGCTGAACGTCATTAAGACATGGCTAATTGTGAATTATTGGCAGTAAAGATGGCCTTGGAAGAATGGAGGCACTGGTTGGAAGGGGCAATTCACCCTATAACAGTGTACACAGATCACAAGAACTTAGAATATATTGAGGGGGCTAAAAGACTTAATCCCAGACAAGCTCGATGGGCTCTGTTCTTTTACCACTATAATTTTGTGATAACTTACACACCTGGGTCTAAAAATATTAAGGCGGACGCCTTATCAAGAATGTTTGAACCAGAGACGTCTCAGAACGCAGTCCCTGATAGTATTGTGTCCTCACAGTGTGTTCTGGCTAGTGTTGGGCAAACAGTGTTCGCCACTGTTCGGGTTCTGCAGAACATCACCCTGTTCGGGTGATGTTCGAGTTCGGCCGAACACCTGACGGTGCTCGGCCAAACCGTTCGGCCACATGGCCGAACTAAGAGCGCATGGCCGAACGTTCCCCGAACGTTCGGCTAGCGCTGTGATTGGCCGAACGGGTCACGTGGTTCGGGCCCGAACGCGCTCTGATTGGCCGAACGGTCACGTGGTTCGGGTAAATAAATACCCGAACCACGTCATATCTCCGCCATTTGTCTGTGGGTTTAGCTTTGGGTAGGCAGGCAGGGTAGTTCGCTCTCCAGCCACGCTAGCCAGGGTCCCCCCCAGTCATTGTGTGTCGCTGCTGGGAACAGTAGTACACCGCTCGCTCAGCCACACTATATATAGCATTGTTTACTGCCACTGTGTACCTCACTCAGCCACGCTATATATAGCATTGTGTTTTCTGACACTCTGTGTACACGGCTTAGCCTGACTAATATAGCATTGTGTGTACTGCCACTGTGCACCTCGCTCAGCCACGCTTTATATAGCATTGTGTTTTCTGACACTCTGTGTACACGGCTTAGCCTGACTAATATAGCATTGTGTGTACTGCCACTGTGCACCTCGCTCAGCCACGCTATATATAGCATTGTGTTTTCTGACACTCTGTGTACACGGCTTAGCCTGGCTATATAGCATTGTGTGTACTGCCACTGTGCACCTCGCTCAGCCACGCTATATATAGCATTGTGTTTTCTGACACTCTGTGTACACGGCTTAGCCTGACTATATAGCATTGTGTGTACTGCCACTGTGCACCTCGCTCAGCCACGCTATATACAGCATTGTGTTTTCTGACACTCTGTGTACACGGCTTAGCCTGGCTATATAGCATTGTGTGTACTGCCACTGTGCACCTCGCTCAGCCACGCTATATATAGCATTGTGTTTTCTGACACTCTGTGTACATGGCTTAGCCTGACTATATAGCATTGTGTGTACTGCCACTGTGCACCTCGCTCAGCCACGCTATATATAGCATTGTGTTTTCTGACACTCTGTGTACACGTCTTAGCCTGACTATATAGCATTGTGTGTACTGCCACTGTGCACCTCGCTCAGCCACGCTATATATAGCATTGTGTTTACTGCCACTCTGTGTACACCGCTCAGCCAGACTATATACTGTTGTTTACTGACACTCTGTGTACACCGCTCAGCCAGACTATATACCATTGTTTACTGACACTCTGTGTACACCGCTCAGCCAGACTATATACCATTGTTTACTGACACTCTGTGTAGACCGCTCAGCCAGACTATATACCATTGTTTACTGACACTCTGTGTACACTGCTCAGCCAGACTATATACCATTGTTTACTGACACCCTGTGTACACCGCTCAGCCAGACTATATTGCATTGTTTACTGACACTCTGTGTACACGGCTTAGCCAGACTATATACCATTGTTTACTGACACTCTGTGTACACCGCTCAGCCAGACTATATACCATTGTTTACTGACACTCTGTGTACACCGCTCAGCCAGACTATATACCATTGTTTACTGACACCCTGTGTACACCGCTCAGCCAGACTATATTGCATTGTTTACTGACACTCTGTGTACACGGCTCAGCCAGACTATATACCGTTGTTTACTGACACTCTGTGTACACCGCTCAGCCAGACTATATACCATTGTTTACTGACACTCTGTGTACACCGCTCAGCCAGACTATATTGCATTGTTTACTGACACTCTGTGTACACGGCTCAGCCAGACTATATAGCATTGTTTACTGACACTCTGTGTACACTGCTCAGCCAGACTATATACCATTGTTTACTGCCACTCTGATTCTGCTGGGAACAGTAGTACACCGCTCGCTCAGCCAGACTATATAGCATTGTGTTTACTGCCACTCTGTGTACACCGCTCAGCCACACTATATAGCATTGCGTACTCTGCCAGTCAGTGTGTATATTGCTGGGATCAGTAATACTCCACTCACCGTCAACCACTATATGAGCTCAACATGAGTTCCCCAGAGACCTCCGCTGTGAGCAGCACTCCCAACAACAGCAACAGCCAACGCCCCACGCAAGCTATAACATCCACCCCAGCAGCCAGTGGTCAGCAGCAGCCCTCCCCGGAGGAGAACGTTGTGTCCATCGGTCCGTGGCCAGAGCGATTAATGAGGGCTGCCATTGAGGAGATGATGGGGCCTGATGTGGAGGAGGAGGTCTGGCTCAGGCCAGCATCCCAAGTTAATGTTGAGGACGATGAGGGGTCTGTGTCTGGGGATGTTGGGGTGGCAGAGGTGGTGGGTGGGTCAGACTCAGGAGAAGAGTTGTATGATGAGGATGATGATCGGGACCATCTGTATGTGCCTCAGAGTCCGACCCCGGAAAACATGTTGTATCGTGTGTTTAGGTACTAAAATCTGCGTTCCCAGTAGTGTTGGGCGAACAGTGTTTGCCACTGTTCGGGTTCTGCAGAACATCACCCTGTTCGGGGTGACTATATAGCAGACTATATAGCATTGTGTTTAATGCCACTCTGTGTACACGGCTCAGCCACACTATATAGCATTGTGTTTACTTCCACTCTGTGTCTGCTGGGAACAGTAGTACACCGCTCACCCGCCACTGTATAGCATTGTGCTCTGTGTCGCTGCTGGCAATAGTGGTACACCGCTCACCCACCACTGTATAGCATTTCTGTACTGCCACTGTACTGCTGCCAGTCAGCGTGTACTTTAAGGATAAGTGAAATGAGGAAGAAATCCGGTGAAAGAGGGAGGGGCAAGGGAAGAGGTGTTTCCCCTGACGGTTCACGTACAGGCCACAGGGGAGCACCCAAGAAAACCCACTCAATACCGCCCATGTTGTCCAGGACAACAACCCTCACAGATCCAAAAGAACAGGACCAGATAATTACTTGGATGACCTCTCAAGCGTCCAGCAGTGGGTTAAGCAGCACCAGCACATCACGCACGAGGTCCGAGTCCTCAGCCAGTTACAAGGAGCCAGTGGGCACAAAGCTGACACAACCGGCAGCAACACCACGCACACAACTGCCAGATAACCAGACGACGTTGGAGTGAGCTGCGCAGAGGTTGTTCTGGGGAGCTCTACTCCACGGCGGCGGCCCCCCACAATGACATATGACGAGTTTGAGGAGATGGAAGAGGAGGGTATGGACAATGTGGACATAGACCCAGATTTTGTTTGTCAACGAGAACATCGCCGTCGTAGCAGCAGCACAGATGAGTCTGTTGAGGAACCCACTGCTGCACGAGTTCGCCTTGTGCCACAAGGTAGGCGGCGCGCAATTTCAGGCACCGCAAGCATGGAAGTTCAAGTGAGAGGCAAAAGAGGCGCAAACAGAAATCGCCAGCAAGGCAGGTGCTCCAAAGTCTGGGCTTTCTTTGAAGACTGCACTGAGGATGTTACCATGGCGATTTGCAAGGTGTGCAAGACCCGCCTGAGCAGGGGGAAAAGTATTAACAACCTCTCCACCACCAGCATGAGCCGCCACATGCTATCCAAACATCCCACTCTGTGGGCAAACGCGGCAGGACAGGGTACCAGCAACACTGCCTCCCTTGGGTTCACCAGACTGACCACCAGACCCGCCTCAGCAGCAGCAGTAGCCCAGCCATTGCGTGGTTCACAACATTCACAAACATCAGACGCTGACACTGTCACTTTCCGGAGTAGTGCTCTTGAGGTCTCCCAGTGTTCATCAAACACAACAACCAACAGCCCTTCGGTGTGCAGCCCTACGGTTGAGTTGTCTGTCTCTGAGATGTTTGAGCGCAAGAGGAAATTGCCAGCAAATGACCCCCGGGCCGTGGCAGTAACAGCCAGCCAGCATAGCCAAGCTTCTGGCCTGCGAAATGCTGCCATATCGAGTGGTGGAGACAAACAGCTTCAAGGGCATGATGTCAGTGGCCATCCCACGTTACGTGGTTCCCAGCAGTGCCTGAGTTGCATGAGCACGTGGTCAGCAAAATAACCCGAAGCTTGAAGAATGCCGTTGCCTGCAAGGTTCACCTCACCACTGACACCTGGACGAGTGCGTTCGGCCAGGGTCTATACATCTCCCTTACCGCGCACTGGGTGAACCTTGTGGAGCCTGGCAGCAATTCCTCACCTGCTACGGCACGGGTGTTGCCCACGCCGCAAACAGCTGCACCGCCGTCCCTCCCACTGGATAACAACAGCAGCACCTACCTCTCTGACTCCTTCTCCTCCAACGCATCTCAAAGCTGTACCTCATCCGGAAACGCTAACCCAGCACCAGCAGCAGTAGGATCGTGGAAGAAGTGCAGCACAGCTGTTGGCATGCGTCAGCAAGCGTTGCTGAAGCTGATCTGCCTTGGGGATAAGCAGCACACAGGGGAGGAAATTTGGAGGGGAATAAAGGAACAGACGGATTTGTGGCTGACACCGCTGGACCTGAAACCGGGCATGAAGCTAGACACCTGGCACGAACTGGCAATGTACGCAATAGAGGTGCTGGCTTGCCCGGCAGCCAGCGTTATGTCGGAACGCTGTTTCAGTGCTGCCGGAGGCATCGTCACAGATCGGCGTATCCGCCTCTCCACAGAAAATGCAGACCGTCTGACTCAAATTAAAATGAATCAATCCTGGATTGGAAATGACTACGCAACACTCCAGGACCCCAACCAAGTAACATGACCAATGAACATCTGGGATGGTGTAGCGTTTCCGGTCCCTGTTTATTGAACCTCTCATCTGTATTACATTTATGACTGCATGGCGGCAAAAAGCATTGCTGCTATATCCGCACGCTTTTTGTCCTCATGCAAGGCCTGGGTTGTTGTGTCTCAAAAAGCATGGCCTTCTCCTCCTGCGCCTGCTCCTGTTCCATCACGTCTGCTGCTGCTGGGTTAGCGTTGCCGCGTGGTCCCTGTTTATTGAACCAATTATTTTTATTACATTTATGACTGCATGGCGGTACAAAGCATGCTATCTGCACGCTTTTTGACCTCATGCAAGGCCTGGGTTGTTGTGTCTCACAAAGCGTGGCCTTCTCCTCCTGCGCCTCCTCCTGTTCCATCACGTCTGCTGCTGCTGGGTTAGCGTTGCCGCGTGGTCCCTGTTTATTGAACCACTTATCTTTATTACATTTATGACTGCATGGCGGTACAAAGCATGCTATCCGCACGCTTTTTGTCCTCATGCAAGGCCTGGGTTGTTGTGTCTCACAAAGCGTGGCCTTCTCCTCCTGCGCCTCCTCCTGTTCCATCACGTCTGCTGCTGCTGGGTTACCGTTGCCGCGTGGTCCCTGTTTATTGAACCACTTATCTTTATTACATTTATGACTGCATGGCGGTACAAAGCATGCTATCCGCACGCTTCTTGTCCTCATGCAAGGCCTGGGTTGTTGTGTCTCACAAAGCGTGGCCTTCTCCTCCTGCGCCTCCTCCTGTTCCATCACGTCTGCTGCTGCTGGGTTAGCGTTGCCGCGTGGTCCCTGTTTATTGAACCACTTATCTTTATTACATTTATGACTGCATGGCGGTACAAAGCATGCTATCCGCATGCTTCTTGTCCTCATGCAAGGCCTGGGTTGTTGTGTCTCACAAAGCGTGGCCTTCTCCTCCTGCGCCTCCTCCTGTTCCATCACGTGTGCTGCTGCTGGTGCTGGGTTAGCGTTACCGGTCCCTTTTCGTGGAACCTCTTCTCTGTATTACATTTATGACTGCATGGCGAAAAAAAGCATGTTACCTGTGCAAAGAAACATGACATTTTCCACATTTAAAAGACAGTTTTTCCTTTGAAACTTTACAATCAATTTTCTCAAAAACTATAAGCTCTTTTTGCAAATTTTTTTTCCTCTTGTACCCACTCCCAAGGTGCACATGCCCTGTAAATTTGGGGTATGTAGCATGTAAGGAGGCTTTACAAAGCACAAAAGTGTGGGTCCCCATTGACTTCCATTATGTTCGGAGTTCGGGTCGAACACCCGAACATCGCGGCCATGTTCGGCCTGTTCGGCCCGAACCCGAACATCTAGATGTTCGCCCAACACTAGTCCTGGCCACCACACATACACAAGAATTTCCTGATTTGTATGAGACCTTACAACCATTTCAAGCAGATAGTCCTCCAGGGAAACCCACTAATGTTGATTATGTACCCTTGCACCTTCGACTCCAGATGTTACAGGTTTTTCATGAGTCCAAAATAGCAGGGCATCCAGGTGAAACCAAGACTTGGCACTTGGAACTTATGTCCCGTCACGTGTGGTGGCCTTCCATTAGTAAAGATTGTAATGCATTTGTGGCAGCCTGCGCCACTTGTGCCAGGAATAAGATGTCTCAGGTGGCTTCCCGAGGTCATCTTGTACCTGGGCCCGTTCCATATAGACCTTGGTCTCACCTTTTAATGGATTTTGTGGTGGATTTACCTTCGTCAGGAGGTAAAAAAGTCATTTGGGTTATAGTCAACCGATTTAGCAAAATGGCACACTTTGTACATCTCACTGGGTTGCCTCAGCTCAAGAACGGACTAAGCTATTTATTACACATCTTCTGTTTGCATGGTATTCCAAAAAATATTGTGTCTGACAGGGGGGTTCAGTTTGTGCCACGTTTCTGGCGTGCTTTTTGTAATCTTTTAGGCATCAAACTCTCTTTTTCTTCCGGGTTTCATCCGGAAACCAACGGACAAACAGAGAGAACCAACCAGTCCCTGGAACAGTACCTCCGTTGTTTCGCATCTGACGGTCAGGCGTCCTGGTTGAATTATCTACCATTTGCCGAATTTGCATTTGATAAACTCCTTAGTTCATCCACTAAACTGTCACTGTTTTGGGTTGTTACTGGGCAGAATCCTAAATTTACCTTTTTCCATCTTCTCCTTCTCCTCTTCCAGCCTTAGAGGATTGGAGTACTCACATTCAGCAGATTTGGCCCCAGGTACAACAAAATCTTAAGAATGCAGAGTATCCAGACAGAAAAAATATGCTGACGCTAAACGTTCAATTGCATTTGAATTTTCCCCAAGAGATATGGTATGGGTTTTCACCCGGAATATCCCGTTAGTCAACCTTCTGTCAAATTGGGACCCAGGTTCATAGGTCCTTACTCCTTATCCCATTCAAGAGAAGATTAACAATGTAGTTTATAGAGTAACATTACCTCAATCTATCAGAGTGTAACAATCAGTGATAGCTCAGATAATAAAGTAGTCAGTACTTTATTCAAATGTGAGAAACAGGTGATTGGTGCACACTTAATTTCACAGGAGTACTCCAAAGTGATAGCCCTTAGTGGCAGAGGCTATCACTAAATCGAGAGTGGTCGTACATTCAAGGTCGGTAACAGATTGGTCAAACAGAAATAAAGAATCGTGAGGCTAGTATCAGAGTCTATAGTCAGGCAGAGGTCGGCAGCAGATCAGAAGCGAAGGTACAGAATCGTGAGGCAAGAGTCAGGGTCTATAGACAAGCAGAGGTCGGCAGCAGATCAGATTGGCAATAGTACAGAATCGTGAGGCAAGAGAATAGTCAGAGGTTCAGGAAAGAGGTCATACACAATAATAATCAATATAATAATATTACAATAATATATTCCTAGGCTAGGTGTGAATCCCCGGGGTCCTGCCGGATCACACACACAAGGATCTGACTAAGGTCTGAGCGCTAGCACCGAAGTATTCGCAACAACAGACAAGGAGCAAATGACATCTCCAAGCTTAAATACAGAAAGCAAATTCAAAGTAGCCGCCCAGAGGGCTGGACCGATCAGCAGTGTGTGATTGGCAGGCTGGTGTCAGCTGACCGCAAGATCAGCTGACCCGTCTCCTTAAGTTATAAAGGTCCTGCCGCCCCATGTGCAAGCGTGCAGACCTTATGACATGTGCAGGGGAGAGACCTGTCCGCCCTGAGCCCGGCAAGGATGCCTGCGATGGCGTGACGGCGGAATCCGTGACGTCAGATGCGGAAGCAGCACCCGCGCTGCAGTCTGCAGCGGAGGTAAGACCGCTACTACTGACATCCCCCCCAAGGCGTGGCCTCCGGACACGCCCCAGATGGTTTCTCAGGATGCATAGAATGAAAATCTTGTTTTAACTCCTCAGCATGAAGAAGATGGGCGGGCACCCATGATCTTTCCTCAGGACCATACCCTCTCCAGTGAACCAGATACTGCACAGAGTTCCACACCCTGTGAGAATCCAGAATCTCCTCAATCTCATACTCAGGCTCTCCATCAATCATAACGGGGGGGGGGGGGGAGAGGAGTCCACATGCACGGCTAGCTTTAATAATGAAACATGAAAGGATTTCACACCTCTCATACTAGATAGAAAGGGGCACTCTATATGTGACTTCGTTAATTTTTTTCTGAAATAGGGTATGGACCAATATATCTCGGGCCTAGTTTTGCTGAGGGCGGTCTCAAGGCAATATGACGAGTGGAGACTAGTGTTGGGCTAACACCTGGATGTTCGGGTTCTGGAAAGTTCGCCGAACATGGCCGCGATGTTCGGCATGTTCGGGCCGAACCCCGAACTCCCCGAACATCCCGCTTTTGGGGGCCCTATGGGGTCGCAGGCATAAGGGGGGAGCATGCCCCGATCGCGGGGGGGTCGGAAATTCCCCCCACCCCCTCCGCTAGCGCTCCCCCCTCTGCCCGCTTCCCCATACAAAAGTTTAATGAAGTAAAACAGTACCGGTCCGGTGGTAGTGGGTGGCTGGCAGTGGGCGGCACTGTTTAGTGAGTGACTGAGGAGGAGGAGTCCGGAGAGTGAGGCGTTGAGGGAGGCCGGGCAGCGGGCGGTTCAGCAGTAGTACGGTACTACTGCTGAACCGCCCGCTGCCCGGCCTCCCTCAACGCGTCACTCTCCGGACTCCTCCTCCTCAGTCACTCACTAAACAGTGCCGCCCACTGCCAGCCACCCACTACCACCGGACCGGTACTGTTTTACTTCATTAAACTTTTGTATGGGGTAGCGGGCAGAGGGGGGAGCGCTAGCGGAGGGGGTGGGGGGAATTTCCGACCCCCCCGCGATCGGGGCATGCTCCCCCCTTATGCCTGCGACCCCATAGGGGGGCAGTATTCGGCCGAACAGGGCCCTGTTCGGCCGAACAGGGGCCCTGTTCGGCCCTGTTCGCGGCCATTTAGTAGTTCGGGGCGAACCCGAACTTAAAAGGCCGAACACCATCAGGTGTTCGGCCGAACTCGAACATCACCCGAACAGGGTGATGTTCTGCAGAACCCGAACAGTGGCGAACACTGTTCGCCCAACACTAGTGGAGACCCACACCATCTCTCCAGTTGCTAAATTCCACTCAGGAGAACGCTTCTTGTCGGCTTACCTTTTTTGGCTCTCAAACGCCTTCTTCAAATTGACTTTTACCAGGGCCCAATTCCTTTTTAAAGACTCCTGCCATCCCTCCAAGGCAGGAAAAGGAGAAGCACTCACTGGCAAAGGAGAGAATTTAGGCGACCTTTCAGTGACTACCAGAAAAGGCAAAAAGCCTGAGGAAGCATTCTTGAGATTATTATGAGCAAATTCCGCAAATGGAAGGAATTTTGCCCAGTCATGTTGAGCATCTGCCACATAGCAACGGAGGAATTGCTCACGGGACTGGTTTACCCTCTCTGTTTGCCCATTAGTCTGCGGGTGATATCCCGAAGAGAAGGACAAGGGCAATACCATGTTTTTGCAGAACGCTCGCCAGAATCTAGACACGAATTGAACTCGTCTCCAGTCTGAAACCACATTTTCCGGGATACCATGCAAACGGAAAATATGCGTGACAAACAGGTCTGCCAACTCCTGAGTGGACGGGAGTCCCTTTAATGGTATAAAATGAGCCATTTTACTAAAGCGGTCAACTACCACCCATATGACAGTCTTCCCCTCAGAGATAGGGAGTTCACCCACAAAATCCATGGAAACATGAGTCCATGGTTCCTCAGGCATTGGCAGAGATTGCAGAGTCCCAGCAGGGGCTTGCCTAGAGGGTTTGTTACGGGCACATACTGTACAAGACGATACAAATTCTCTGCAATCTGTCTCCAATGAAGGCCACCACACACAACGAGACAGTAATTCCTGGGTCCTGGTTATGCCAGGATGTCCCACATTCTTATGGCAGTGGAACAACTGCATTACTTGAAAACGCAGATGCAAGGGGACAAACAGGAGACCGTCAGGTTTTCCTGCGGGAATATCCTGCTGATATGGTTTCAAGGTGACTGCCAGATCTTCCATGGGTTCAGTAGTTGCTAAAACCACAGAATCGGGTAAAATGTTCTCGGGGAGTGAAGGCTGTACCATCTTAGGCTCGAAACACCAGGACAAGGTATCGGCCTTGATGTTTTTGTTACCAGGCTTGTAGGTAATTATACATTTAAATCGGGAGAAAAAAAGGGCCCATCGGGCCTGCCTAGGATTGAGTCTCTTAGTCCCCTCAAGATACTCCAAATTCTTGTGATCTGTGTACACAGTAATCATATGTTCTGCTCCCTCTAGCCAATGACACCATTCCTCAAATGCTAATTTGATGGCCAACAACTCCCTATTCCCGATGTCATCATTCCTCTCTGCCTGAGAGAACTTGCGGGAAAAAAAAGCACATGGATGTAAACATCCCTGATGTCCCGAGTACTGAGATAGAACAGCCCCCACTCCCACCTCTGAGGCATCTACCTCTACAATAAAGAGACATGTCACATCCACATGAAGAAGGATGGGGGCGGAACAGAAGAGTTTTTTTAGCTGTGTATAGTGGTGCTCAAATACCCCTTTTTAAAATTCGAGTTTGGTCGAATTCGAATAGTAAATTATTCGAGGTCAGTCGAATATTCGAGTCGAATAAATTTTACTATTCGATTCGACCTCGGACTTCGAGCTCACTATTCGAGTCGGTATTCGAGCTCATTATTCGAGCTGACTATTCGAATTGGCCTTAAATAGCTTCCCAACACTTGTTTTGAGGGTGAATGATGCAAGAAACATATTTTTTTCCAAGTAACAACAGCAAGTGATTATGTGGGGATGTTCCTTTAAAAAAAAAAAAGGTGAAAAGAGAAGTTGTGTCCAGAATTTTGTTCAGTACTGTATATACTTCTTCTTCTTCTTCTTCTTTATCTTCTATATCTTCTTCTTCTTCTTCTATATCTTCTTCTTCTTCTTCTATATTGTCTTCTTCTTCTTCTTCTTCTTCATCTTCTTCTTCTTCATCTTCTTCATCTTCATCTTCTTCATCTTCTTCATCTTCATCTTCTTCATCTTCTTCTTCTTCATCTTCTTCATCTTCTTCTTCATCTTCATCTTCTTCATCTTCTTCTTCTTCTTCTTCTTCTTCTTCTTCTTCTTCTTCTTCTTCTTCTTCTTCTTCTTCTTCTTCTTCTTCTTCTTCTTCTTCATCTTCTTCTTCTTCTTCTTCATCTTCTTCTTCTTCTTCTTCATCTTCTTCTTCTTCATCTTCTTCATCTTCATCTTCTTCATCTTCTTCTTCTTCATCTTCTTCATCTTCTTCATCTTCTTCTTCTTCATCTTCTTCATCTTCTTCATCTTCTTCTTCATCTTCTTCATCTTCATCTTCTTCATCTTCTTCTTCTTCTTCTTCTTCTTCTTCTTCTTCTTCTTCTTCTTCTTCTTCTTCTTCTTCTTCTTCTTCTTCTTCTTCTTCTTCTTCTTCTTCTTCATCTTCTTCTTCTTCATCTTCTCCTATATCGTCTTCTTCTTCTTCACTTATTTCTCTTTTCATTTTTTTTTTAAAGAAATGCAGCTATTTTTGAGCGTAACAACAAATAGCTGGTGGCGCACGCATGTTGGAAGCGCCATTGTATGTGCTCCCTGGCAGTGGAAACACACAGACAGCAGGAGGTAAATTCAGCAGCAGGAGGAGGAGGATGAGTGTGTGGCAGCATGCAGTCAATGAGGCAGGCAGCGTGACATAATAGCCCTGGTACCTAGCGGTGATACCAGGGCTGTAAATAAACACAACAGGAGGTCCCAGACAGCGGTCGTGCAGCCCACATTGTGTCCAATACACAACTGGGACAACACAGTTTTCAACCCGGGCACCTCAGAAAAATTAAACCTTTTTTTGTAATGGTTTTGTAGTTTTGGTTTTACAACCAATTACACAGATATATAGCTATTTTTTGACGTAATAGCTGGTGGCAGAGTGGCAGCAGAAGGTAAATCTGTGTACCCTGGCGGTGGGAAACACAGACAGACAGCAGCAGCAGGAGTAATGGAGGAGTAGTGTGAGTGTGGCAGCAGGTAGACAGCGTGACATAATAGCCCTGGTACCTAGCGGTGATACCAGGCCGTAAATAAACACAACAGGAGGTCCCAGACAGCGGTCGTGCAGCCCACATTGTGTCCAATACACAACTGGGACAACACAGTTTTCAACCCGGGCACCTCAGAAAAATTAAACCTTTTTTTTTTAATGGTTTTTTGGTTTTGTTTGTAAAAGAAATTACACAGATATATAGCTATTGTTTGACGTAATAGCTGGTGGCAGAGTGGCAGCAGAAGGTAAATCTATGTACCCTGGCGGTGGGAAACACAGACAGACAGCAGCAGCAGCACACAGCAGCCCACTGTAGGTGTAAAATGTGTGGCTGCAGGCGACGTAATAGTCAAAGTGAACCAGGCTGGCTTAGTGAGCAGGAGCCAGGAGGTGGTAAAGGGTGGTAAGGGACATTAACGATGGTTCTTAGCCAGTTCATGTCCCCCTCTCGCCGACAACAGGGGCCAGGAACTCGCCTTCCACCCACGCCTGGTTCATCTTGAGAAACGTCAGTCTGTCCACAGACTTGTGAGACAGACGTGAGCGTTTCTTGGTGACCACGCCACCAGCTGCACTGAAGCAGCGCTCGGACAGCACGTTGGAAGGGGGGCAGGACAGCACTTCCAGGGCGTACTGCGCCAGCTCGCTCCAGATCTCCAGGCGCTTGACCCAATACTCCATGGGATCAACAGGGGCATCGCTGTCAAGCCCACTGTAGGACCCCATGTAGTCAGCCACCATGCGGGTCAGGCGCTGGCTGTGACCGGAGGAGGATGCTGCTGCATGCACCTCCTCTCTAGTCACTGCTGGAGCCTCTACAGTCCTGTAGAGCTCGTGGCTGAGAGACAGCAGGTCTGTGGGGCGCTTGCTGCTGCTGGATGCAGGCACCTGCTGCTGCCTCTGTGCTGGCTGCTGGACAGTGGGGGTGGAAGGCTGGGGGAAGGCTTCCTCCAAGCGCTCAACAAGGGCCTGCTGCAAGCTCCTTATTTGTTGCGCTGGGTCTCCTCCTGCAGGCGGCAGGAACTGGCTCAACTTCCCCTTGAGGCGTGGGTCCAACATCATGCTGATCCAGATGTCCTCCCTCTGCTTCATCTGGATCACCCTGGGGTCCCTGCGCAGGCACGTCAGCATGTGCGCTGCCATTGGGAAGAGGCGGGCCACGTCTGCTGGCACATCGACGGCAGTGCTGCTGTCCTCATCCTCCTCCTCTGCCTCATCAGCCTCATCCTCTCTCCACCCCCGCACCAACTCAGCTGCACTGTGCTGCTCCCCCTCATCAGCAGCAAGGTCAGGGACCTCCACCAAGTCCTCCTCCTCCTCCCCCTCAGAGGTGGACTGTGCAGCTGCTTGCCGCTCCTGCTGGTCCAAGGCTGCCGCTCCCTGTTCCAGCAAAGCATCGAGGGCCCTGTTCAGCAGACAAACCAGGGGCACCCACTCGCAGACCATAGCATGGTCCCTGCTCACCATGTTAGTGGCCTGCAGAAAGGAAGCCAGCACTAAGCACACCTGCTGCATGTGCCTCCAGTCATCATCGGGGACGATGGACGGGATGTTGCTGGTCTTGTCCCTTCTCTGAGCGGCGGAAACAGTGGCCAGGGCAAGGTACTGTTTGACAGCGCGCTTCTGTTCAACCAGACGCTCCAACATCGCCAGGGTGGAGTTCCAGCGAGTCGGAACGTCAAGGATCAGCCGATGGCGTGGCAGATCCAGCTCCTTTTGCACGTCTTCCAGGCTCGCACAGGCTGCAGCCGAGCGCCGGAAGTGACGCACAACGTTCCTTGCCGTTTCCAGCAGTTCGCCCATCCCCTGGTAGGTGCGCAAGAACTTCTGCACTACCAGGTTCAGCACGTGGGCAAGACAGGGGATGTGGGTCAGGTTTCCCCTGTCTATTGCGGCAACCAGATTGGCCCCATTGTCGGCCACCACCTCTCCGACTCTGAGGCCTCTGGGGGTCAGCCAAATCCTCTCCTGCTCCTGGAGTTTGGCCAACACATGGGTTGCCGTCAGCTTGGTCTTCCCAAGGCTGACCAAGTGCAGCAGCGCTTGGCAGTGGCGGGCCTTCACGCTGCTGCTGAGGCGGGGGGTTTGGCCAGGTGTGCCGGAGGATGGCAGAGGATCGGAGGAACCTGCTGCAGTTCCCCTGACCCTGCGGGGTGGCACCACCCACTGTGTTGCTGCTGCTGCTGTGCCCGCTGCTGCTCTCCCATCCTCACCCCCTTCCACCAAGCTGACCCAGTGGACAGTGAAGGACAGGTAGCGGCCTGTCCCGAAGCGGCTGCTCCAGGAGTCCATGGTGACGTGGACCCTTTCACCAACCGCGTGCTCCAGCCCTCGCTCCACATTGGCCATCACAAAGCGGTGCAGTGCAGGAATGGCCTTGCGGGAGAAAAAGTGTCTGCTGGGGAGCTGCCAGTCTGGGGCTGCGCAAGCAAGCAGCGCACGAATGTCGCTCCCCTCCTGCACGAGCGTGTACGGCAGGAGTTGGGAGCACATGGCCCGTGCCAGCAAGCCGTTCAGCTGCCGCACGCGACGGCTGCTGGGAGGCAGAGCCCTAACCACCCCCTGTAAGGACTCGCTCAAAAGGCTCTGGCGTGGCCTTTTGCTGGCACGGGAATCAGCAGACACAGCGGAGGAGGCCACTGAGGACTGGCTGCCAGAACAGGCCTCAGTGTCGGCGGCAGGAGTTGCAGAGGGGGGAGGAGCAGTGCGTTTCCGCACTCCTGCTGGTGCTGCTGGAGGAGCAGGAGGGCGGGTGGCTGCTGTTGCTGCTGCTGCTGAAGGCTGTGCAGTGATGGGTGTGGTGCCACTGCCAGCACCAGATGCCTTCAGCCTCTGGAACTCCTGATGCTGGTGGAAATGTTTCGCAGCAAGGTGGTTGATGAGCGAGCTGGTGTAGAACTTTAAGGGGTCTGCACCTCTGCTCAACTTCCGCTGACAGTGGTTGCAAGTGGCGTACTTGCTGTACACTGTGGGCATGGTGAAAAAGCGCCAGATTGGTGACAGAAACATCCCCCTACGGCATGGAAGCGCTGCTGCCTGTCTCCCTGTGGTGGTTGGGGGTGGGGCTTGGGGGGCTTGGGTGCGGCTGGTGGTGGTACTGGCAGATGCTGCTGCTGCTGCTGAGCCTGAGACACCAGCAGGCTGTGGGACCTGCCTACTGCTGCTGCCAATGCTTGCAATGATGCGCCTCCTTGCAAGGCCCACAAGAGCATCCTCCTCCTCCTCCTCAGAGCTGCTGAGGACGACATCCCCTGGAGGTGGTGGCACCCAGTCTCTGTCTGTCACCGGGTCATCAACATCCTCCCCCTCCTGAAACATGTCCTGCTGGGATGAGGACCCCCCAAACTCCTCTCCTGATGCATGGATGGGCTGCTTGACTGTCGCCACAGTCTTGCTGTCCAATCCCTCATCCCCCAAAGTGCCCATCAGCATCTCCTCCTCAAGATCGCCAACAACAGCAGACAATTTACTCATGATGCCTGGGGTCAAAAGACTGCTGAATGACAGGTCGGCGAGTGACGGTGAACTGGCCTCCTCCCCAGACCCTGCTGGGCGGCTGCTGCGAACAGGGGTGGTGGTGGTGGTGGTGAGGGTGGAGGCCTCAGATGCAGAGCTGATGGCGGGCTGCTCATCCTCCATCATGAGTTGCACCACAGTGTCTGCATGCTTTTCCTCAATGGGACGTTTCCGACCCGGCTGGAGGAAAATCGGAGCAGGTGCTACACGCTGCTGCTGCTGTGTCTCTGCAGCGTAAGTTGCAGATGCTCCTGCTGGGCGGCGCCCAAGGCGTCCACGGCCAGTGGCTATGGGAGGAATGTTAGCCACTGACGCTGCTGCTGCTGCTGCGGAACTGTGCATGGTGGCGCTCCCGCGCCCGCGGCTTGCCACAATGCTGCTCCCTCTCCTCCTGATTCCCTTGCTGCCCTTCCCCTTGCCCAAACCGCGCTGGCTGCCACTTCCAGACATCTTCGATGTTTTGGGCGTATAGACAAAAGTTTTTTAAAAGGGCGGGTGAAAAGTGGGGTACTTTAATGGAGTGGGTTGGTGGGTGAGGTGACTGAGTGAGTGTCCCTAGTACAGTAAGTAAGTAGTAACAGTCAGGAAGTACAACTAGCAGTTACAATAATCAGTAATCACAAGTAAATTTAGTGTGTGTACACTACAGACAGTGAGTGCACGCACGCGCAAACACGCGCAGGAGCTAGCCTATGAACAGTGACTGAGTGAGTGTCCCTAGTACAGTAAGTAAGTAAGTAGTAACAGTCAGTAAGTACAACTAACTAATTACAATAATCAATCAGTTATCAGAAGGAAATAGAGTGTGTGTAGTGTGTACACAGACAGTGAGTGCACACACGCAGGAGCTAGTAGCCTATGAACAGTGACTGAGTGTCCTAGACTCCTAGTACAGTAAGTAGTAACAGTAAGTACAACTAACTAATTACAATAATCAATCAGTTATCAGAAGGAAATAGAGTGTGTGTAGTGTGTACACAGACAGTGAGTGCACACACGCAGGAGCTAGTAGCCTATGAACAGTGACTGAGTGTCCTAGACTCCTAGTACAGTAAGTAGTAACAGTAAGTACAACTAACTAATTACAATAATCAATCAGTTATCAGAAGGAAATAGAGTGTGTGTAGTGTGTACACAGACAGTGAGTGCACACACGCAGGAGCTAGTAGCCTATGAACAGTGACTGAGTGTCCTAGACTCCTAGTACAGTAAGTAGTAACAGTAAGTACAACTAACTAATTACAATAATCAATCAGTTATCAGAAGGAAATAGAGTGTGTGTAGTGTGTACACAGACAGTGAGTGCACACACGCAGGAGCTAGTAGCCTATGAACAGTGACTGAGTGTCCTAGACTCCTAGTACAGTAAGTAGTAACAGTAAGTACAACTAACTAATTACAATAATCAATCAGTTATCAGAAGGAAATAGAGTGTGTGTAGTGTGTACACAGACAGTGAGTGCACACACGCAGGAGCTAGTAGCCTATGAACAGTGACTGAGTGTCCTAGACTCCTAGTACAGTAAGTAGTAACAGTGAGTACAACTAACTTATTACAATATTCAATTACAATAATCAATCAGTTATCAGAACTTGGAAATAGAGTGTGTGTAGTGTGTACACAGACAGTGAGTGCACACACGCAGGAGCAGCTAGTAGCCTATGAACAGTGACAGTGAGTGTCCTAGTACAGTTACAGTATATAACTACAATACTAATACAATCAGTAGTAAAGGACAGCAGAAATACTGGTATAGAATAGAGAGAAATAAACAGAGGACAGGAGGACAGCTGCCCACACAGGCAGGCCCTGAGGCCTAAAGCTGTAAGCCTGCAGCAGCTGGCCTGTCTCTATGTAACACAAAAGCCTACTAACTAAAATACAATGTCTAACTAACTAACAACAATATAGGTGTGTATAGGAGGTGTATGTGAGCAAAAACGCTAGGTAAATGACCACAATAAAGCTCTTGCTAAGCCAAAGCACAAAGGAGCAACTCTCTCTCTATGCAAGTCTCAGGCAAGGACGGAGAAACGTAACATGGCGGCCGCTATTTATAGGGTAGGGGCTGGCCAGGGTCCCCCTCTGTGATTGGCTGCCGTCAGAGGGCCTGGGAGCCCTCTGATTGGCTCTAAGGACATCAATCTGGGCTATGACGCTATTCGAGCTCGGTACCGAGCTCGAATAGCGCCGTTTGCTCGAATAGCTCGAATACCGAGCTCGAATAGCTGGAAAAGAGCTCGAATATTCGAGCTACTCGAATATTCGAGCTCTGCTGAGCAAATGCCAAACAGGCTTCCTCCGACCAATTGCAAGTATCAGCTCCTTTTTTAGTCAGATTGGTGAGGGGAGCAACCACCGAGGAGAATCCCTTTATAAATTTCCAGTAATAATTTGCAAAACCAAGGAATCTTTGGAGTGCCTTTAAACCAGAGGGCTGAGGCCACTCCAACAAGGCAAGACTTTTTTAGGATCCATGGATAAACCATTAACAGAGATAATGTACCCCAAAAAAGTTATTTCAGAAACTTTAAAAAAACATTTTTCAAGTTTTGCATATAAACTATTTTGCCTCAATTTATTCAAAATGAACTTAACATGACCTCTGTGCTCCTGGAGGGTTTTAGAAAAAATCAAAATGTCTTCTAGATAAACGACTATGAAGTGACCTAGTACCTCCCTGAACACCTCATTCACCAACTCCTGGAAAGCGGCAGGGGCGTTGCATAACCCAAAGGGCATGACCAGGTATTCATAATGGCCATCGGATGTATTAACCTCTTGACGACCAGCTAACGCCGATTGGCGTAAACTGGTCGTCTGCGGGTTACCATGGAAACGGCCGCTCGATTGAGCGGCCTTTCCATGTCAGTTCACGGAGGGTGTCTCCGTGAACAGCCGGAGAGCCGCCGATAGCGGCTCGCCGGCAAAATGTAAACAGGCGGGGAAGAAATCCCCGCTGTTTACATGATACGGCGCTGCTGCGCAACAGCGCCGTAAGGCAGAACGGCGATCTCCGGCCTCTGATTGGCCGGGGATCGCCGGCATATGATAGGCTGAAGCCTATCCCACAATGCGCAGGACGGATATCCGTCCTGCGCAGCCCAGCAAGGGAGAGGGAGGTAAGGGGAGGGAGGGAGCGCACAAAACGCTGCGGAGGGGGGCTTTGAGGAGCCCCCCCCCCCGCTACCCACTAATGGCCGGCGGCGATCAGACCCCCCCAGCAGGACATCCCCCTAGTGGGGAAAAAAGGGGGGTAGTCTGATCGCCCTGCTGCACTCCTGATCGGTGCTGCGGGCTGTAGAGCCCACGCAGCACCGATCAGTGAAAATTCCCCTGGTCGGCAAGTGGTTAAAGGCCATCTTCCACTCATCCCCTGGTCTAATGTGTATCAAGTTGTAAGCCCCCCTTAGGTAAAGTTTGGAAAAGACTCGGGCTCCTGACACTTGAGAGAACAGATCATCAATTAACGGCAGAGGATATCGGTTGGGAATAGTAATTTTATTCAAGGCCCTGCAAACAATACATGGTCGAAGTCCACCGTCTTTTTTTTAAACGAAAAAGAATCCTGCCCCTGCTGGTGATTTAGAAGGACAAATGAAACCTTTCTCAAGGTTTTCCTTGATATAGTCCTTCATGGCTGTCTGTTCTGGACCTGAGAGGGCGTACAAATGACCTCTGGGGGGCATAGTACTGGGTCTTAAATCAATCGGACAATCAAAGTCCCTATGAGGAGGGAGTTTATCTGCTGAGCGAGGACAAAATACATCAGAGTACATGGCATATTGAGGAGGACCACCTTCAATTTGAATTTCCGTAGGTCATAAAGTGACTTTTCCCATACAGTGAACTTGACAAGCAGAAGACCAGGCTAATAATTGACCCGTGTTCCAATCAATTAGCGGAGAATTTCTACGCAACCAAGGCAATCCAAGAATGATTGTGGATGTGGACATCTTCAAAACATAGAACTGAATTTGCTTGTTATGCAATGCCCCCACACTAAACTTAAGGAGTGGTGTTTGAGAGAGATGTTGCTTGTTTTGTATGGGAGAATCGTCCACTGCAGTAACATAAATACGCCTATCCATAGCAAGAATGGATATTTTCCATTTTACAGCAAAAACAAAATCGATAAAATTGGCTGCTGCGCCTGAATCAATAAATACCTGGGTATCAATGACTTGATTTTCCCAAAAAATGGACCCAGGTAGCAACAATTTACTATTTTTAGGAGGTACGACAGGTTCGCCTAGGGTAGTACCTCCAACTACACCGAGGCGGAGGAGTTTTCCGCCTTCCTGGGGCAATTTTGTATGAGATAACCCTTCTCCCCACAATACAAGCAGGGGCCCTCTTTCCTCCTTCTAGCTTTTTCTGTCTCTGACAGTTTGAAATGGCCCAACTGCATCGACTCGTCTGTAGTAGCCATGGTCGAGGGAGAAGACAGATCCCTCACAAAACGTGACCGTGACCTGCCCTGTTTATGAAAGCGAATTCTACGATCTACCTTAACTGCCAAAGCAATGGCTTCATCCAAAGACTTAGGCTCGGGGTGGCTGATCATAACATCCGCAACTGAATCAGACAACCCCGTAAGGAAACAGTCTAGAAGGGCAAAATGTTCCCATCTGGAAGAGACGGCCCACTTCCTAAATTCCGAAGTGTAGTCCTCAACTGTACCCCGCCCCTGCCTGAGAATTTTTAATTTCCTCTCTGCCGTGGCTGCCACATCTGGGTCATCGTAAATGACTGCCATAGTGTAACGATCGGTGACGCACAGAGAGGATCTGATTACCGGTGATCTGCAGTATCACGGGGAATACAGATGTATACCAGATTATAAGTGATCTGCAGTATCACCGATAATCCGATATACCAGCTAACCTCTGTTCACCTGAGTAGAGTGTAGTGTTTGGTGTAACAGTAACACTTAGAGGACTAGGCCTCAGTGCAGCAAGGAGTACTGCACAGATTCCTTCCGCAGACCTGAGCTCTCCAAGACGGGAGGAGTCAGACTGACAGTAGGAAGGATTGTCTGAAAGTGACACTCAGGAGGAAGTGTCACTGACAGGACGGGGAACCGCCTCCAATAGTAAGGTCGGTTCTCGAGGTTGGACAAGCCAGGTCGTACACACACGGACAGATAAAGTACAAGATCAGGAGGCAAAGGCAGAGTCTAGGTACAGGCGGGTTCGGCAACAGGGTATCAGATATATCGAGGTACAAAATCAGGAGGCAGAGGCGGAGTCTAGGAACGAGCCGGGGTTCGGCAACAGAGCATCAGAAATATCGAGGTGCAAGATCAGAGTTCAGGAGGATAGTCAGGCAGGCAAAGGGTCATAACAGATAATCACAATCAAACTAGTACTTTAGCTATCAACAGAATCTAGCTAAGTGTAGGATTACAGCTCCAGCTGGTCCCGGCACACTTATGGATCTGACTACGGATCTGGGTGCTCCCACGTATGTGATCGCAACGCCAGACACCAGAGGAATGACCAGCTAGTAGTATATATACACCTGTACCTCTCCAGCACCTCCCACGGTGCTGGACCAATGAGTAATGGAGCCAGAGTCAGCTGACCAGCCTGGTCAGCTGACTACTTCTGGCTGTCATATAAACCCTGCCTGAGTGCGCGCGCGCGCGTCACTCTAAATCTAGAGGGACTAAGTGTCCCAGCCACACCAGCCCCGCTCTGCGGTACCTCCGCAGCGGGGGCATGCGCACTAACCGCCGCGTCCGACGCGTCAGTATGAGGCGGCTGCTTCTCCGTGTGTGTTGCGCCACTATGCGCGGAAAGAGCCGCCTGCCGCTGGCTCATGGCGGCGGCTCTTCCGTGTTTTCTCACAGTACCCCCCCCCCCCGAGGAGTGGACTCTGGACAGCTCCTTCCAGGTTTTCCTGGGTGCAAAGTGTGAAACTCCCTTTTCAACTCATCGGCATGCATGCGCGTCCCCGGTACCCATTGTCTCTCCTCGATGCCGTACCCCCTCCAATGCACAAGATATTGCACCGAGTTCTGAACAATGCGTGAGTCCAATATTTTTTCCACCTCATACTCAGGTTGGTCCTCCACCATCACCGGAGGAGGAGGAGTAGGACCCACATGAACCGCAGGTTTGAGTAGGGACACATGAAATGACCTTACGCCCCGCATGCTGGCAGGAAGATCAATGGCGTAAGTGACATTATTAATTCTTTTGGTCACTGGGAATGGACCCACAAACCTGGGACCCAGTTTGGTAGAAGGCTGCTTCAGGGTCAAGTGACGTGTGGACACCCAGACTAAGTCCCCTGGCTGAAACTTCCATTCCACGGACCGTCTCTTTTCTGCTTGACCCTTCTGACTCTGGAACGCCGTCTGCAAGTTCCCCTTAACAACTCCCCAATTGTCCCTGAGTGACCTCTGCCAATCCTCTAGTGCTGGAAATGGAGAAGAGACAACTGGAAAAGGGGAGAATTTGGGTGACCTCCCTGTCACAATTTGGAATGGAGAGAACCCAGATGAGGAATTCTTCAAATTATTTTGTGCGAATTCCGCGAAGGGCAAAAATTTTACCCAGTCACTCTGTGCCTCTGCAACGTAACATCTTAGGAATTGCTCCAAGGACTGGTTGATACGTTCCGTCTGCCCATTAGTCTGTGGGTGGTAGCCTGACAAGAAAGACAATTTCATGCCCATTTGGTGGCAAAATGCCCTCCAGAATCCAGACACAAATTGGACTCCCCTATCCGACACAATGTCTTCCGGAATGCCATGCAGCCGGAAGACGTGAATGATGAACAACTCGGCCAGTTCCTGAGCCGAGGGGAGTCCTTTCAGGGGCACAAAATGGGCCATTTTGCTAAAACGGTCGACTACCACCCAAATGACCGACATCCCTTCAGACCTGGGCAATTCTCCCACAAAATCCATGGACAAGTGGGTCCATGGCTCACTCGGGGTGGGCAAAGGCTGCAGCTTACCTACAGATGCCAGCCGGGAGGGTTTACTCTTGGCACAGACCGCACACTCCCTGACGTACTCTTTGCAATCTGTTGCCAAAGAGGGCCACCAAGCACACCTGGCAATCAGATCCTGCGTTCTGGCAGCTCCAGGATGACCAGCACTCTTATGGGTGTGAAAGAGATGCAGGACTTGTAAACGAAAAGGCAGTGGGATAAACATAACCCCTTCGGGTTTTCCCTCAGGAACATCCTGCTGAAAGGGGCCCAAAACCTCCGTCCAATCCTCCCAAGTCTCCGTGGCGGCTAACACTAGTTCCCGCGGGATGATGGGCTCAGGAGCGGGCGGCTGTGCTGTTTCTGGTTCAAAACACCTGGAGAGGGCATCTGCCTTGACGTTTTTGCTGCCTGGGGTGTACGTGATTATAAACCTAAACCTTCTAAAAAATAAAGACCATCGTGCCTGACGGGGACTTAGCCTCTTTGCCCCTTCGATGTATTCCAAGTTCTTGTGGTCGGTGAAAACTGTGATCGTGTGTTCTGCCCCCTCTAACCAGTGGCGCCATTCCTCAAACGCCAACTTAATGGCCAGAAGTTCCCGGTTGCCTATATCGTAATTTTTCTCTGCAGGTGAGAACCTAAGGGAAAAGTAAGCGCACGGGTGTAATCTGCCCTGCAAGCCAGATCGTTGCAACAGCACCGCCCCCACCCCAACTTCTGAGGCATCAACCTCCACGATAAAGGGGAAGGACGTGTCCACATGCCTCAAAATTGGTGCTGAGCAAAATAATTTCTTCAAAAGAGAAAATGCTGCCATGGCTTCAGGGGACCAGTGGTTGGTATCCGCCCCTTTTTTCGTCAGACTGGTAAGGGGGGCAACTAACATGGAGTACCCCTTAATGAACCTCCTGTAATAGTTCGCAAAACCTAAAAATCTTTGTAGGGCCTTTAACCCCACTGGCTGTGGCCACTCCAACACAGCTGTAACCTTGGCAGGATCCATTGAAAGGCCCGAGGTGGAAATTACGTACCCTAGGAACGTGACAGTAGTCACTTCGAAAATACACTTTTCCATCTTAGCGTAGAGCCTATTTTGTCTTAATTTGTTCAAGACAAACTTCACGTGGACCCTGTGCTCAGAGAGGTTATTGGAGTAGATTAGTATATTATCAAGGTATACCAGCACGAATCTACCCAATACCTCCCGGAATACCTCATTGATTAATTCTTGGAAGATGGCTGGCGCATTGCACAACCCGAAGGGCATCACTAAGTACTCGTAATGCCCGTCGGATGTGTTGAAGGCCGTCTTCCACTCATCGCCCTCTCTAATGCGGATTAAGTTGTATGCCCCCCTCAGATCCAACTTAGAGAAGATTTTTGCAGCTGTGACCTGCGTGAATAAATCGTCTATTAAGGGTAACGGATAGCGATTTTTCACCGTGATTTTATTGAGGCCCTGATAGTCAATACAAGGTCGAAGATCCCTGTCTTTCTTCTTAACGAAAAAGAAACCGGCCCCAGCAGGCGACCGGGAGGGCCGGATGAACCCCTTGGCCAAGTTATCACGAATGTATTCCTGCATAGCCATCTTCTCTGGACCGGACAAGTTATACAGTGACCCCTAGGGGGCATACAACCAGCACGGAGATCAATGGGGCAATCGAACGGGCGATGAGGAGGTATTTGATCAGCAGACTTAGGACAAAATACATCAGAGAACTCAGAATACTCTTCGGGAACCCCCTACACACAAATCTTGGTCTGACCCAATGTCACCTTCCCTAAACACTGTTGGTGACAATGCTCGGACCATCTGGTTACCTGACCCGTAGCCCAGTCTATTTGTGGAGAATGGACTTGCAACCACGGCATGCCTAGGATAATAGTGGAGGTTGACATACGCAATACAAAAAACTGTAGTTGTTCCCCATGCAGTACCCCTAACGTGACTTTCACCAGCGGGGTCTGTGACAGGGGACGACCCCATTGCAGAGGGGAATCGTCTACTGCCGTGACCTGAATGGGGGGACTCACTGGAGTGAGGGGAATACCCAACTCCTGAGCAAATTGAAGGTTCATAAAATTAGCCGCTGAGCCAGAATCAATAAAAGCCTCAGTGGCTACAGACTTATTCTCCCATGTAATAGTACAGGGGAGAAGCAATTTTTTCTCTTTTTGGGGTGAGAAAGGTGTGCCTAGGGTGTCACCCCCCACTACTCCTAGGCAGACTTGTTTCCCGGCTTGTTAGGGCAGTTTCGCACTCTATGCCCCGCTTCAGCACAGTACAGGCACAATTGTTCAGCTATTCTCCGCCTTCGCTCCACCTGGGTCAGTTTTGATCGACCAATCTGCATTGGCTCGGGTGGAGGCAGGGCCGGAAGGGAAGAGACAGGCGGAGATGTCGTTACTAAGGGTGCAACAGAAGGTGCCGCATAAGATGTCACCCTGACACGGTGACTGCCCCTAGTCTACCTCTGATGGCGTAGCCGACGGTCGACTCGAATGGCCGATGAAATGGCCTCATCGACTGTCTTGGGCTCGGGTAAGGTTAACATTAGGTCGGAGACCTCCTCCGACAACCCAGACAGGAAGTAATCCATCAGGGCATAGGTGTCAAATCTGGCGGTAACTGACCACCTACGAAATTCTGCGGCGTAATCCTCGACCGAACCTCTGCCTTGCCGCAAAAGTTTGAGCTTCCGCTCTGAAGTTGCAGCAAGGTTGGGGTCGTCGTATATCACTGCCATGGCCTTAAAAAATTCCTCTACTGAGGTCAGAGCTGTATCTGTGGGAGGCAGGTTGTATGCCCAGGACTGGGAGTCACCAGTTAACAAAGTTTTAATAAAAATGACCCGTTGGGTCTCAGTCCCCGAGGATCGGGGTCTCAACTCGAAATAAGATAACACTCTACTCTTAAAATTCCGGAAGTCAGACTTGTGGCCGGAAAAGTTGTCTGGTACGGGCATACGTATGTCCTCACTAGGAGGGGATCGCACCGAATCAACTGACGTCTGAAGGGTTTGCACAGAGCCTGTAAGGGCATCAATTAAAGCTTTGTGCTGGCCCAGTGCTTGATGGATGGTATCCACCGAAGTGGTAAGCACAGTCAGAGGGTCAGCGTGTGCGTCCATCAGTATTTTGGTCTGGCGTTCTGTAACGATCGGTGAAGCACAGAGAGGATCTGATTACCGGTGATCTGCAGTATCACGGGGAATACAGATATATACCAGATTATAAGTGATCTGCAGTATCACCGATAATCCGATATACTAGCTAACCTCTGTTCACCTGAGTAGAGTGTAGTGTTTGGTGTAACAGTAACACTTAGAGGACTAGGCCTCAGTGCAGCAAGGAGTACTGCACAGATTCCTTCCGCAGACCTGAGCTCTCCAAGACGGGAGGAGTCAGACTGACAGTAGGAAGGATTGTCTGAAAGTGACACTCAGGAGGAAGTGTCACTGACAGGACGGGGAACCGCCTCCAATAGTAAGGTCGGTTCTCGAGGTCGGACAAGCCAGGTCGTACACACACGGACAGATAAAGTACAAGATCAAGAGGCAAAGGCAGAGTCTAGGTACAGGCGAGGTTCGGCAACAGGGTATCAGATATATCGAGGTACAAAATCAGGAGGCAGAGGTGGAGTCTAGGAACGAGCCGGGGTTCGGCAACAGAGTATCAGAAATATCGAGGTGCAAGATCAGAGTTCAGGAGGATAGTCAGGCAGGCAAAGGGTCATAACAGATAATCACAATCAAACTAGTACTTTAGCTATCAACAGAATCTAGCTAAGTGTAGGATTACAGCTCCAGCTGGTCCCGGCACACTTATGGATCTGACTACGGATCTGGGTGCTCCCACGTATGTGATTGCAACGCCAGACACCAGAGGAATGACCAGCTAGTAGTATATATACACCTGTACCTCTCCAGCACCTCCCACGGTGCTGGACCAATGAGTAATGGAGCCAGAGTCAGCTGACCAGCCTGGTCAGCTGACTACTTCTGGCTGTCATATAAACCCTGCCTGAGTGCGCGCGCGTCACTCTAAATCTAGAGGGACTACATGTCCCAGCCACACCAGCCCCGCTCTGCGGTACCTCCGCAGCGGGGGCATGCGCATTAACCGCCGCGTCCAACGTGGCAGTTTCTCCGCACTCCGTTGAGCCCTGCACGGAGACAGCCGCCTCATACTGAGAGGAGGCGGCTGCTTCTCCGTGTGTGGCGCCACTATGCGCGGAAAGAGCCACCTGCCGCTGGCTCATGGCGGCGGCTCTTCCGCGTTTTCTCACACATAGCTTTAAAAAATTCCTGCACGGATGTCAGTGCCTCATGCCCGTCAGGAAGACTAAAGGCCCAGGTTTGGGAATCCCCATGTAACAGGGTTTTGATCAAGGATACTCTTTGAATTTCAGTACCAGACGAAATTGGCCTCATCTCAAAGTACGACATGCATCTCCAACATGAACGGGAGGTAAAGGCGCTGCAGGAGTCTGCAAGGAACGCACAGCTTCAGACAGTTGACTTAATTGTGTCTGTTGCGAATTGACCAGGCTAGTCAATTCAGTAACTGCCGTTTTTAGCGCCCGCACCTGCTGGCATAAACCCATCCATAATATTTTTGGGTCTGTTGGTATGTAACGATCAGTGATAGCTCAGAAAAAAAAGTAGTCAGTACTTTATTCAAATGTGAGAAACAGGTGATTGGTGCACACTTAATTTCACAGGAGTACTCCAAAGTGATAGCCCTTAGTGGCAGAGGCTATCACTAAATCGAGAGTGGTCGTACAGGCAAGGTCGGTAACAGATTGGTCAAACAGAAATAAAGAATCGTGAGGCTAGTATCAGAGTCTATAGTCAGGCAGAGGTCGGCAGCAGATCAGAAGCGAAGGTACAGAATCGTGAGGCAAGAGTCAGGGTCTATAGACAAGCAGAAGTCGGCAGCAGATCAGATTGGCAATAGTACAGAATCGTGAGGCAAGAGAATAGTCAGAGGTTCAGGAAAGAGGTCATACACAATAATAATCAATATAATAATATTACAATAATATATTCCTAGGCTAGGTGTGAATCCCCGGGGTCCTGCCGCATCACACACACAAGGATCTGACTAAGGTCTGAGCGCTAGCACCGAAGTATTCGCAACAACAGACAAGGAGCAAATGACATCTCCAAGCTTAAATACAGAAAGCAAATTCAAAGTAGCCGCCCAGAGGGCTGGACCGATCAGCAGTGTGTGATTGGCAGGCTGGTGTCAGCTGACCGCAAGATCAGCTGACCCGTCTCCTTAAGTTATAAAGGTCCTGCCGCCCCATGTGCAAGCGTGCAGACCTTATGACATGTGCAGGGGAGAGACCTGTCCGCCCTGAGCCCGGCAAGGATGCCTGCGATGGCGTGACGGCGGAATCCGTGACGTCAGATGCGGAAGCGGCGCCCGCGCTGCAGTCCGCAGTGGAGGTAAGTCCGCTACTACTGACACAGAGGAGTTAACTCAGTTCATGTTTCCCTTTTAAAGCCCCAAACAATGGCAAATCGAATTGAATCGAATCCCAATCGGACATCTCGGATTTAAGCGGAGCGTAAATAGAATCGTAATCGAATTGCACAAACAATCGTAGATGGGGCTTAAAACCAGCAGTGAACACAATTCCATCCTCAGCCCCTCCTCCACCCATAGAGGTGGACGGTGAAACTGAATATGAAATTGAGATAATTTTGCACTCCAGGAGAGTGCGTGGATCTATACAGTACTTAGTGGATTGGAAAGGCTATGGGCCGGAGGTAAGGTGTTGGTTTCCAGCCCGTCTGATCCATGCTGATCAGTTAATTCAGAACTTTCATTGGGAATTTCCTGATAAGCCTGGAGGAGAGTGTTCGGAGACCACTCCTCAAGGGGGGGTAATGTGATGAGCTTACCTTCCAGCGGCAGGTCCCGCGATATCTCCAGCATGGTTCAGGCGAGTGGCGGGACTGCCGTGATAAAACATCTGGTGGCATCCCCGGCTTCCCTCCGGTGGTGTCTTCTGGCTCATGTGCGATCCAAAGGTTGCATCACGTACGCGCAAGTTCGAGTGAGCCTTATAGGCTCAGGAGGAGTGTTAGGGATTACTGCAGGTAATGTCACTAGGTGACATCACCAAATGGGAGTGGCTAGTGTTTTGAGTAGCTGTGTATATAAGGCCAGAGCATTCAGTGCTCGCTGACCTTGATTCTAATCAGTTCGCTGGTTCTAGGTCTAGCTAGCTATTCTGAGCTACATTGATATATTGTGTAGACGCACGATATATATGTACTCCAGTTAGTCAGTCTTTGTTATTTTCGTATATATATTCCTGTAATATTATTATTGTAACATCTCTTTGTATATTATCTGTGTACCGACTTTTGCCTGCCCCTCGACCTCGCTCCTGTCTAGTCCTTCTGTACCGTTGCCATCTGATATTCGGCCTGTCCCTGACTACGTTATTGCCTAATCCTTACAGTACGAGTCTGACTGACATCTGCCCTGTGAAGGACTCTGCTCGATAATTGAGTACGATTTAGCCTTATGATTCTGTACCTCAATATCTCTGACCCGTTTACGACCTTAGTCTGATCCTGACCACGTTATTACTGTTACTGTATATTACCTGAACGCTATCATACCACGCACCAGCGTGATAGTGCCTTTCAGACGGCACAACCAGCTAGATTAGAAGCTAACTGACCTCCTAGAATATATCTTAAGGGGGCACCCTGAATATAGTCTTCTGCTGAAACATTGCTTCTTAAGTGTGTAGCACTGACTCCCACAGGAGCTGCTGTAAGAGTTGGGTTCTCCTACTGTCCCCAGTGATGACCCGTCCTGTGAAAGGGTGTGGGCAAACAGGATTCACAATGGTATAGGGGTACAATGGCATCAAATAAAAGCAACAGCTTAGTGACAATGGGTTAGTGAAGCAGAAACAGCAGTTCAATAGTGCAACAGTCATAAATAGAGTTTGTTCCCCTGTCCACCCGTGAAGAGACGCTGCCCCTTAATGCACTGGGTGAGAGAGAGACAGACTGCTGTACAATTCTTTACAATCAAACAGACAAACAGTTATATGCAATTCACACAAATAGCAGAGGAGGTGCAACTAGCTACTGCACTTAGCTAAAACATTTCAAACCCTGACTACCCACTGGCCAGTGGTGAAACTGCTATAAAGTCTGCTAGCGATGGGGCCCATTCAAGTTAATGTTGGAGCGCTCAGACCTTCAAGAGAAGGTATTTGTAATCCACATGGCACGACCAGCTCTCCAAAGGACTCTGAGCTGAGAGGGGCAGGGGCCCCTTCTCGCTCGCCAGGTGAAGGAACAGTTAAACCCAAAGTACTGTGGCCACAGGCCCCTCACCAGTCTCGTCGCTGCAGCAAGCAACACTCAGGAATGGCTTGTCCTCTGGGCTAGGTGAGACGATTCCTCCTGTCTGGTCGCTGGTGGCTTGTTTCGCGTCCAACTCCTGCTATCCTTGTTTAATCGCATCAATTGGAGCCTGATTGTACTCCTCTTTCTGCCCTGGTCCGTTCCTCTGAACCACACGAAAATGGCTTACGCAGAGGCTGGGACAGAGAGATCCACATGCCCCTCCAGCCTCTATGCTTTTGTCCTTTGTTCTCCCCTTTGTCCTCTCACTTCCTCCTTTCTCCTGTCCTCCCCCCATCACCCCCCTCTGTCCACTTCCTTTAACTCTGCAAGAGGGGTGAGGTTGCCATCGTGTGGTGGGTATAAATATTGCAGTCTCAATCCACTGATGTTACACTCTCCCCCCACTGAAAGTCTTTGGCCCCCAAAGAACAAAGTTTTAACTACCAACTATCTAACTTAATACCTACATGTAACTAGGTAACTGAAGCTATCCTGGGTTGTGGGCAGTGGGACTTCCCACCATGGTGTGTCGGATACGGGGCAGGAGGTATCACACACTGGTACAGTGGTCTGATGGACTTGTGTCTTAGTAGATCTGCAGACGGTGGTGATGGCTTCTTCAGAACTGTTTCCTCTGGAGTCATATGTCAACCTCAGGGGAGGTTTGATCTGTCGCTTGGTTCTCTGCTCCATAGGCTCTAGGGGTTCTCTGGCAGGGAATTCAGTTACAACCTCTCTCGCGGGGAATTCTGTTACAATCTCCCGAGGTGGCATTGATGGGGTCTCAGCCATAGTTTGGGGCTCTCCTTCCTCTTCAGGCTCAGTGGGTACCTGTTCTGGCCCCTCCTCAACCTGGGCCCGTGGTATGAATTCTTGTGCATCAGCTCTTAATGGCCTAGAGTAGTTGTCCTCTATAGGCGGTGTGGAAGCAATGGGGTCAAACCGCCACAGCCATTCCATCTCCAGGTCCTCTTCCTCTTCATCCTCTTCTTCCACTGCAGTAGAAGGCAATTGTGACCGAGTTACTGGGGTTCGTTTAGGCAGGGATGGTTCACGTGGAGGGGGCACCCGCACTGTTTCATTCAGTGGTAGAAGGTGATTGCGGTGCCAAGTCTTCAAGGGCCCTGTCTTCCCCTCTGGACGGAGCTGATACACTGGAAGGCCGGGCAACCGTGCACAAACAATGTATGGCTGTGAGCTCCACCGGTCAGCTAACTTCTGCTTCCCATGAAGGCCCAGGTTCCTCAATAACACCCGGTCACCCGGTTGTAAGTCATGGACCCGAACCCTCAGATCATATCTTCTCTTGTTTTGCTGTTCCCGAATATTGGAAGCACTTTGGGCCTTTTCATAGGCAGTTTTCAGGTTCCTCCGAAGTCGGTCAACATAGCCTTTATGAGATGCAGCTGAAGTCCCATCAGTGGAGGTGCCAAAGGCAAGATCCACTGGTAGTCGAGCTTCTCTCCCAAACATTAGCATGTAAGGTGAATATCCCGTTGTATCATGCTTTGTGCTGTTGTATGCATGGACCACTGCTGAGACATATTTACTCCAGTGCTGCTTCTCTTCAGAGGTAAGTGTCCCTAACATATTCAAAAGTGTGCGATTGAACCGCTCGGGTTATGGATCGCCCTGGGGGTGGTAAGGAGTAGTCCGTGACTTTTGCACCCCCAGCACTTGCAATAACTCTCTGATGAGTTTACTCTCAAAGTCTCGACCTTGGTCTGAATGAAGCTGCTGCGGTAGACCATAATGGACAAAGAACTTCTCTACTAGGACTTTTGCTACTGTGGAAGCTTTTTGGTCCCTTGTGGGGAAAGCTTGGGCGTATCGGGTGAAGTGATCAGTCACCACTAAGATACTTCCTTGTCCGCTCATATCTGGTTCCAGGCACAGGAAATCCATGCATACCAACTCCATGGGGCCTTGGCTCTGTAGGTGACCCATTGGGGCAGATCTAGTGGGCAAGGTATTTCGCTGTATACACCGCAGACATGAGTGACAGTAGCTTTCTATTTCAGCTCTCATACAGGGCCAGTAGAATCTATCTTTGACTAGGCCGAGAGTCCTCTCTGCTCCCAAATGACCATGGTCATCATGCAAGGCCACTAGTATTGTCTCTCTGTGTTTTTCAGGAAGGAATAACTGCCACTTTTCTTCCAGATCATCAACAGGAGCTCTACGGTAGACCAGTCCATCTCGGAGCTGTAGCCGATTCCATTCTCTGTAAACCATCTTGGCCTTCTCAACAGATTCAGTTTGCAGGAGCTCTGGTCATTGGCTTTCTAGGGCCTCCAGGGTCAGTCGGCAGAGGGGATCTTCTGACTGGTCCTGCTTCAGATCCTTTTTTCTAAGGATGGGCAAGCTCCCATCCTTCAATTGGGTCAGGTTGCAGTAGAGTTTGGGGACCCCTTTTGTACTGACTCCAACAACTTCAGCCCCTGTCACTCCTCTGACCCAATGTTCTGCCCCCTGGCACAAGGCTTGTATCCCTTCTGGGGTCAGCTGAGTCCAGTCTCTTTCCGAAGCTCCAGTGTTATGAGGCCTTCTGGACAGGGCATCAGCATCTCTGTTCCCCACTCCTGGTCGATACTTCAAGCTGAAGCGGAACTCAGCCAGTGCAGCTAGCCATCTGTGTCCTGTAGCATCTAACTTAGCGGTAGTGAGGATGTAGGTGAGTGGGTTGTTGTCTGTCTTGACTACAAACTCAGCCCCATACAGGTAGTCCCTAAGCTTGTCTACTACTGCCCATTTAAGAGCCAAGAACTCCAGCTTGTGGGTAGGATAGTTCTTCTCAGATGGGGAGAGACTTCGACTTACATAAGCAACAGGTCTTAGATGCCGTTCATGCTCTTGGTACAGCACTCCACCGAGCCCATCTCTACTAGCATCCACATGCAGTTCATAAGGAAGAGTAGGATCAGCATAGGCTAGGACTGGGGCATGGGTTAGACTCCACTTCAGCTGCTGAAATGCTTCCTCACAACGATCGGACCAATCTTCCTGTATTGACTCTCGAGGTCTTCTGGGCCCTTTAGCTGATTGAGCCTTGTCTGAAAGTTTCGAGTCACTTTCGTCACCTTCATTCGTTAAGAGCTCAGTAAGGGGTTGGGCCATCTTGGCAAATCCCTCCACAAATCTTCGGTAATAGGAGCAAAACTCCAGGAATGATCTCAATCCCGCTACATCTTGCGGTCTAGGCCAATTGACCACAGCTTCCAGCTTCTTGGGGTCTGTGGCCACGCCTTCAGCTGAGACTACATGCCCCAGATAGGTGACAGACGGTTGGCAAAACTGGCACTTCTCAAGGGACAGTTTCAGTCCTTCTTCCTGAAGTCGACTCAGTACTTTCTCCAGCCTTTGCTCATGCTCCTCCAGTGTTCTTCCAAGGACAATCACGTCATCCAGATACACCAAGACTTCTAGCAGATGCATGTCTCCCACTGTGCGCTCCATCAGCCTCTGGAAGGTTGCAGGCGCTCCTGAAAGACCTTGAGGCATTCTTTCAAATTCGTAGAACCCCAAAGGGCAGATAAAAGCGGTCTTCTCTTTGTCATCGGGGTGCATTGGAATTTGGTAATACCCACTGCGCAAATCCAGTACACTGAACCACTTAGCTCCTGTTAGGCACTGTAGGGCATCTTCTATTCGTGGGGTTGTGTACTGATCTGGGGTGGTACGACGGTTAAGAGTGCGATAGTCTATGCACATTCGGATGGACCCATCCTTCTTCCGAACCACCACTATGGGGGAGGCATAGGGACTTCGGGATTCACGGATCACTCCAGCTCTCTTCAACTCTGCAATCTGTTCCCTCAAATCTTCCAAATCCCCAAATGGAATCCGACGAGATCTCTCTCTGAAAGGCTTGTCTTCCTGTAGGCGTATGCGATGTTGAGTACTTTTCGCACACCCAACATCAAATTCACTCTTGGAGAATAACTCTTGCCGTTTCAGAAGCAGGGCTTGAATCCTGCTCTTCCATTCTGGAGATATCGGGGAGTCTGCTGGGTAGAAGCTGTCTACAGGGATTCCATCTTCAGTTCCCCCCACTGAAAGGGATGGCGAAATTGGGGTGACTGAGCCCACCTGTCCAAGAAGCATCCGGGCTTTGATACTCACTGGGGAGTCAGTGGTGTTACAAACACTGACGGAGATCTTTCCTTGAGCCTTCTGTAGTGCCTTTGTTGGGATCACTTCAGGGATCAACTCTATCCCGGGGGCTGTCTTCTCTCCAGGGATGGTTTCTAGCAGGACATGCGGTCCCGGCAGATCCCAGCTCAGTCTTACTGAAGCCTGAAGGCATGCCACTTCCCCTGGTTGCAACAGTTTCTCCTTCTTCCCCAATCGCCACAATCTTCCCACTCCCTCGGCTGGAGCCCTCTGTTCTTGGACTAAACGTTGGTAGACTGGATGAAGCATGGGGTGCACACCTTCTGGTGGTAGATCATAGCAGGAGGCTATGGGGGACAAGGTTCGTCTTATCAGGTCTGTATTAGTCCCCACAATTAAAGAACTTCTCACTGAACCTGGGGGTAGTGTTGGGCGAACAGTGTTCGCCACTGTTCGGGTTCTGCAGAACATCACCCTGTTCGGGTGATGTTCGAGTTCGGCCGAACACCTGACGGTGCTCGGCCAAACCGTTCGGCCATATGGCCGAACTAAGAGCGCATGGCCGAACGTTCCCCGAACGTTCGGCTAGCGCTGTGATTGGCCGAACGGGTCACGTGGTTCGGACCCGAACGCGCTCTGATTGGCCGAACTGTCACGTGGTTCGGGTAAATAAATACCCGAACCACGTCATATCTCCGCCATTTGTCTGTGGGTTTAGCTTTGGGTAGGCAGGCAGGGTAGTTCGCGCTCCAGCCACGCTAGCCAGGGTCCCCCCTGTCATTGTGTCACTGCTGGGAACAGTAGTACACCGCTTGCTCAGCCACACTATATAGCATTCTGTTTACTGCCACTCTGTGTACCTCGCTCAGCCACACTATATAGCATTCTGTTTACTGCCACTCTGTGTCTGCTGGGAATAGTAGTACACCGCTTGCTCAGCCACACTATATAGCATTCTGTTTACTGCCACTCTGTGTACCTCGCTCAGCCACACTATATAGCATTCTGTTTACTGCCACTCTGTGTCTGCTGGGAATAGTGGTACACCGCTCGCTCAGCCACACTATATAGCATTCTGTTCACTGTTCTGTGTCTGCTTGGAATAGTGGTACACCGCTCGCTCAGCCACACTATATAGCATTCTGTTTACTGTTCTGTGTCTGCTGGGAATAGTGGTACACCGCTCGCTCAGCCACACTATATAGCATTCTGTTTACTGTTCTGTGTCTGCTGGGAATAGTGGTACACCGCTCGCTCAGCCACACTATATAGCATTCTGTTCACTGTTCTGTGTCTGCTGGGAATAGTGGTACACCGCTCGCTCAGCCACACTATATAGCATTCTGTTCACTGTTCTGTGTCTGCTGGGAATAGTGGTACACCGCTCGCTCAGCCACACTATATAGCATTCTGTTTACTGTTCTGTGTCTGCTGGGAATAGTGGTACACCGCTCGCTCATCCACACTATATAGCATTCTGTTCACTGTTCTGTGTCTGCTGGGAATAGTGGTACACCGCTCGCTCAGCCACACTATATAGCATTCTGTTCACTGTTCTGTGTCTGCTGGGAATAGTGGTACACCGCTCGCTCAGCCACACTATATAGCATTCTGTTCACTGTTCTGTGTCTGCTGGGAATAGTGGTACACCGCTCGCTCAGCCACACTATATAGCATTCTGTTTACTGTTCTGTGTCTGCTGGGAATAGTGGTACACCGCTCGCTCAGCCACACTATATAGCATTCTGTTTACTGTTCTGTGTCTGCTGGGAATAGTGGTACACCGCTCGCTCAGCCACACTATATAGCATTCTGTTTACTGTTCTGTGTCTGCTGGGAACAGTAGTACACCGCTCGCTCAGCCAGAGTATATAGCATTGTGTTTACTGCCACTCTGTGTACACCGCTCAGCCAGACTATATACCATTGTTTACTGACACTCTGTGTACACCGCTCAGCCAGACTATATACCATTGTTTACTGACACTCTGTGTACACCGCTCAGCCAGACTATATACCATTGTTTACTGCCACTCTGATTCTGCTGGGAACAGTAGTACACCGCTCGCTCAGCCAGACTATATACCATTGTTTACTGACACTCTGTGTACACCGCTCAGCCAGACTATATACCATTGTTTACTGCCACTCTGATTCTGCTGGGAACAGTAGTACACCGCTCGCTCAGCCAGACTATATACCATTGTTTACTGACACTATATAGCAGACTATATAGCATTGTGTGTACACCGCTCAGCCAGACTATATACCATTGTTTACTGACACTCTGTGTACACCGCTCAGCCAGACTATATACCATTGTTTACTGCCACTCTGATTCTGCTGGGAACAGTAGTACACCGCTCGCTCAGCCAGACTATATACCATTGTTTACTGACACTCTGTGTACACCGCTCAGCCAGACTATATACCATTGTTTACTGACACTCTGATTCTGCTGGGAACAGTAGTACACCGCTCGCTCAGCCAGACTATATACCATTGTTTACTGACACTATATAGCAGACTATATAGCATTGTGTGTACACCGCTCAGCCAGACTATATACCATTGTTTACTGACACTCTGTGTACACCGCTCAGCCAGACTATATACCATTGTTTACTGCCACTCTGATTCTGCTGGGAACAGTAGTACACCGCTCGCTCAGCCAGACTATATACCATTGTTTACTGACACTCTGTGTACACCGCTCAGCCAGACTATATACCATTGTTTACTGCCACTCTGATTCTGCTGGGAACAGTAGTACACCGCTCGCTCAGCCAGACTATATAGCATTGTGTTTACTGCCACTCTGTGTACACCGCTCAGCCACACTATATAGCATTGCGTACTCTGCCAGTCAGTGTGTATATTGCTGGGATCAGTAATACTCCACTCACCGTCAACCACTATATGAGCTCAACATGAGTTCCCCAGAGACCTCCGCTGTGAGCAGCACTCCCAACAACAGCAACAGCCAACGCCCCACGCAAGCTATAACATCCACCCCAGCAGCCAGTGGTCAGCAGCAGCCCTCCCCGGAGGAGAACGTTGTGTCCATCAGTCCGTCGCCAGAGCGATTAATGAGGGCTGCCATTGAGGAGATGATGGGGCCTGATGTGGAGGAGGAGGTCTGGCTCAGGCCAGCATCCCAAGTTAATGTTGAGGACGATGAGGGGTCTGTGTCTGGGGATGTTGGGGTGGCAGAGGTGGTGGGTGGGTCAGACTCAGGAGAAGAGTTGTATGATGAGGATGATGATCGGGACCATCTGTATGTGCCTCAGAGTCCGACCCCGGAAAACATGTTGTATCGTGTGTTTAGGTACTAAAATCTGCGTTCCCTCCCAGTAGTGTTGGGCGAACAGTGTTTGCCACTGTTCGGGTTCTGCAGAACATCACCCTGTTCGGGGTGACTATATAGCAGACTATATAGCATTGTGTTTAATGCCACTCTGTGTACACGGCTCAGCCACACTATATAGCATTGTGTTTACTTCCACTCTGTGTCTGCTGGGAACAGTAGTACACCGCTCACCCGCCACTGTATAGCATTGTGCTCTGTGTCACTGCTGACAATAGTGGTACACCGCTCACCCACCACTGTATAGCATTTCTGTACTGCCACTGTACTGCTGCCAGTCAGCGTGTACTTTAAGGATAAGTGAAATGAGGAAGAAATCCGGTGAAAGAGGGAGGGGCAAGGGAAGAGGTGTTTCCCCTGACGGTTCACGTACAGGCCACAGGGGAGCACCCAAGAAAACCCACTCAATACTGCCCATGTTGTCCAGGACAACAACCCTCACAGATCCAAAAGAACAGGACCAGATAATTACTTGGATGACCTCTCAAGCGTCCAGCAGTGGGTTAAGCAGCACCAGCACATCACGCACGAGGTCCGAGTCCTCAGCCAGTTAAAGTCTGGGCTTTCTTTGAAGACTGCACTGAGGATGTTACCATGGCGATTTGCAAGGTGTGCAAGACCCGCCTGAGCAGGGGGAAAAGTATTAACAACCTCTCCACCACCAGCATGAGCCGCCACATTCTATCCAAACATCCCACTCTGTGGGCAAACGCGGCAGGACAGGGTACCACCAGCAACACTGCCTCCCTTGGGTTCACCAGACTCACCACCAGACCCGCCTCAGCAGCAGCAGTAGCCCAGCCATTGCGTGGTTCACAACATTCACAAACATCAGACGATGCTGACACTGTCACTTTCCGGACTAGTGCTCTTGAGGTCTCCCAGTGTTCATCAAACACAACAACCAACAGCCCTTCGGTGTGCAGCGCTACGGTTGAGTTGTCTGTCTCTGAGATGTTTGAGCACAAGAGGAAATTGCCAGCAAATGACCCCCGGGCCGTGGCAGTAACAGCCAGCCAGCATAGCCAAGCTTCTGGCCTGCGAAATGCTGCCATATCGAGTGGTGGAGACAAACAGCTTCAAGGGCATGATGTCAGTGGCCATCCCACGTTACGTGGTTCCCAGCCGCTACCACTTTGCGCGCTCTGCAGTGCCTGAGTTGCATGAGCACGTGGTCAGCTAAATAACCCGAAGCTTGAAGAATGCCGTTGCCTGCAAGGTTCACCTCACCACTGACACCTGGACGAGTGCGTTCGGCCAGGGTCGATACATCTCCCTTACCGCGCACTGGGTGAACCTTGTGGAGCCTGGCAGCGATTCCTCACCTGCTACGGCGCGGGTGTTGCCCACGCCGCAAACAGCTGGATAACAACAGCAGCACCTACCTCTCTGACTCCTTCTCCTCCAACGCATCTCAAAGCTGTACCTCATCCGGAAATGCTAACCCAGCACCAGCAGCAGTAGGATCGTGGAAGCAGTGCAGCACAGCTGTTGGCATGCGTCAGCAAGCGTTGCTGAAGCTGATCTGCCTTGGGGATAAGCAGCACACAGGGGAGGAAATTTGGAGGGGAATAAAGGAACAGACGGATTTGTGGCTGGCACCGCTGGACCTGAAACCGGGCATGAAGCTAGACACCTGGCACGAACTGGCAATGTACGCAATAGAGGTGCTGGCTTGCCCGGCAGCCAGCGTTATGTCGGAACGCTGTTTCAGTGCTGCCGGAGGCATCATCACAGATCGGCGTATCCGCCTCTCCACAGAAAATGCAGACCGTCTGACTCAAATTAAAATGAATCAATCCTGGATTGGAAACGACTACGCAACACTCCTGGACCCCAACCAAGTAACATGACCGATGAACATCTGGGATGGTTTAGCGTTTCCGGTCCCTGTTTATTGAACCTCTCATCTGTATTACATTTATGACTGCATGGCGGCAAAAAGCATTGCTGCTATATCCGCACGCTTTTTGTCCTCATGCAAGGCCTGGGTTGTTGTGTCTCACAAAGCGTGGCCTTCTCCTCCTGCGCCTCCTCCTGTTCCATCACGTGTGCTGCTGCTGCTGCTGCTGCTGCTGGGTTACCGTTGCCGGTCCCTGTTTATGGAACCTCTTATCTTTATTACATTTATGACTACATGGCGGTACAAAGCATGCTATCCGCACGCTTTTTGTCCTCATGCAAGGCCTGGGTTGTTGTGTCTCACAAAGCGTGGCCTTCTCCTCCTGCGCCTCCTCCTGTTCCATCACGTGTGCTGCTGCTGGGTTAGCGTTGCCACGTGGTCCCTGTTTATTGAACCACTTATCTTTATTACATTTATGACTGCATGGTGGTACAAAGCATGCTATCCGCACACTTCTTGTCCTCATGCAAGGCCTGGGTTGTTGTGTCTCAAAGCGTGGCCTTCTCCTCCTGCGCCACCCTCCTCCTGTTCCATCACGTGTGCTGCTGCTGGGTTAGCATTACCGGTCCCTTTTCCTGGAACCTCTTATATGTATTACATTTATGACTGCATGCCGACAAAAAGCATGTTACCTGTGCAAAGAAAACAGACATTTCCCGCATTTAAAAGACAGTTTTCCCTTTGAAACTTTAAAATCGATTTTCTCAAAAACTATAAGCTCTTTTTGCTAAATTTTTTTTCCTCTTGTACCCACTCCCAAGGTGCACATACCCTGTAAATTTGGGGTATGTAGCATGTAAGGAGGCTTTACAAACCACAAAAGTTCGGGTCCCCATTGACTTCCATTATGTTCGGAGTTCGGGTCGAACACCCGAACATCGCGGCCATGTTCGGCCTGTTCGGCCCGAACCCGAACATCTAGATGTTCGCCCAACACTACCTGGGGGTCGAGAACATACAATGGCCAAGGTGTCAAAGGTTCCCGGTTGCCCAACAACCAGTGGGTCAAAGGTCAACTTGATCTGCAGATACCCATCATAGGGGAGCTGCTCGGTTCCAATTCCCCAGATCTCTAGGTCTTTTAATTCTCGCAGGGGCAGGTGCTGCAGATACTTATCATAGAAGTCTCGATATAATAAAGTCACTTGTGCACCCGAGTCAAGTAACGCTCTTGTGAAGATGCCCTCTATTTGAACAGGCACCACTGGAGAGGGGCCCACTAAGTTAGCAGGGATTTGCCCAGAAGGAGGTGTACTTGTAGGCCTGGCTGGTTGAGCTTGCACTCCTTTTGGCCTCCTGTTACACTCTAAGCGATGCTCCTGGTGGCCTTTCTCACATTGATGTGTATTTCTCCCCTGTACACTGGGGCCCATTGCTGAGGGAGGCGTATTTGACTGTCTCTTAGGAATCCGGTGCAATGTCCTACTCAAGGGTTCCTGTACGTTTGCCCAGTCATCCTTTAGATGCGGGCTGGAGCTGTCTGAAGCAATTGGGCTCCCGGCTTGCTCCTTCACCGGGGCCCTCTGAAGTTTTCCGCCGGCTTGGCAGGTAAAAGATCCTGTAGGGCCTGGCGCACTTCCTCTGTTAAGGTCCGAGAGTGCCGGGGTTTAGGGCATTGGGCTCGGTAATGTCCAGTTTGCCCACAATTAAAGCACTCTACTCCGGCTGAATATCTTCTACTCTTTATTCCTCTGGATAGCTGTGAGCCCTCTGGGGTAGGGTGTGCAATAGCTCTCTGCAGATCAGCCATGGACTGTTGCATCCCTGCCTGAGTCTCTATCACTTGCATCATCGATCTCTGAATCTCAGTAAAAGCTTGTTGTAAAGTGGAATTTGACTGCACCATCTGGGTTATCGCCTGAGTGAGGGCCTCAGCAGTAGAAGGGGGTCTTACTGTCCATCTCTCCCGGAGCTTCCAAGGGGGTTTGTGCTAAGTACACAGATGCACTACCACTACTTCGCCCAGAACCAGCAGAGGTGGTCATCTTCTGGGACTTAGCGGACAACAGTGTCTCTTCCTCTCGAATGGCCTTAATCAGTTTTGAGTAGGTGAAAAGGTCACTTCGGTCTCTCATTTGAATTTTCAGCATGATAGGGTCTAAAGGTTGTGCACCTTTTAGGATCTGAGTCAATAAAGCCTCACTTGCATTGTCTTGTGCCATTCCTTTTTTTTGGATTACTTGGTGTAGGATCTTGTCCAGGCGAGTGACAAAGGTGGATAGGCGTTCCCCTTCCTCTTGGTAGGTATGTCCAAACCGATGTATCAAGTCAGCACAACTTTCTATTTGCCCAAAAACTTCACAAAGGGCATCCAGACACTCTGTGGCAGTGCAACCTGGCTGGTCTCTTTTAAGATTCCGGACAACATCTGAAGCAGGGGCACGTAGACTCTCTACAATCCTCTGTCGCTTGACTGTATCTGAGACCTCCCACTCATCTAAGGCCTGTGCAGCCTGGTCTATCCAGGTCTCAAAGTCATCTTCCCCGGATGGGACAGGTATTTGCCCAGAACAAACCCTCAGTTTTCTGTACCCATAACTGATAGGTTGGAATGAATTTGTCACTAAATTTTCCATCAGTTTTCCCATATCAGTGTAGAAGGAAGCGGGTGGATATCCTGGGGTGGTGGGCATGGAGTCAACAGAGGCTGAGCAGACCTCTCTTTTACTTGGTGGCCTTTCACTGGAACTGTCTGAGTGGTTGGTTGAGGGACTTGGTCGGATCAAGTGAACTTTGATGTCATCCGTTAGCTGTAAGATTGTGTTCTGGAAGCAAGTGGGAAGGCCTTTTTTCACTTCTAGCAGGGCATATGTGTGAGAAATCTCCGGATCAGTCCGTGTGTCTAAGACGAACACCTGACGATCAAGTGCTAGGGCTGTGATAGCTTTATCTATTTGATTCTCTGTCCATCCATCAGCAGGTATATCCATCACCACACTGAACTGTAGTCTACCATTTTCTTCTTCACACCAGCGGGCAGCAGTGACTGGGTCCATTTTGCTGGCCTGGCTCGTTGCTCCTAGGGCAGTCATCACTCTAGGGGCTAGGTTAGAATCCCGGACGAGCCCCCACGTGTAGCACTGACTCCCACAGGAGCTGCTGTAAGAGTTGGGTTCTCCTACTGTCCCCAGTGATGACCCGTCCTGTGAAAGGGTGTGGGCAAACAGGATTCACAATGGTATAGGGGTACAATGGCATCAAATAAAAGCAACAGCTTAGTGACAATGGGTTAGTGAAGCAGAAACAGCAGTTCAATAGTGCAACAGTCATAAATAGAGTTTGTTCCCCTGTCCACCCGTGAAGAGACTCTGCCCCTTAATGCACTGGGTGAGAGAGAGACAGACTGCTGTACAATTCTTTACAATCAAACAGACAAACAGTTATATGCAATTCACACAAATAGCAGAGGAGGTGCAACTAGCTACTGCACTTAGCTAAAACATTTCAAACCCTGACTAACCACTGGCCAGTGGTGAAACTGCTATAAAGTCTGCTAGCGATGGGGCCCATTCAAGTTAATGTTGGAGCGCTCAGACCTTCAAGAGAAGGTATTTGTAATCCACATGGCACGACCAGCTCTCCAAAGGACTCTGAGCTGAGAGGGGCAGGGGCCCCTTCTCGCTCGCCAGGTGAAGGAACAGTTAAACCCAAAGTACTGTGGCCACAGGCCCCTCACCAGTCTCGTCGCTGCAGCAAGCAACACTCAGGAATGGCTTGTCCTCTGGGCTAGGTGAGACGATTCCTCCTGTCTGGTCGCTGGTGGCTTGTTTCGCGTCCAACTCCTGCTATCCTTGTTTAATCGCATCAATTGGAGCCTGATTGTACTCCTCTTTCTGCCCTGGTCCGTTCCTCTGAACCACACGAAAATGGCTTACGCAGAGGCTGGGACAGAGAGATCCACATGCCCCTCCAGCCTCTATGCTTTTGTCCTTTGTTCTCCCCTTTGTCCTCTCACTTCCTCCTTTCTCCTGTCCTCCCCCCATCACCCCCCTCTGTCCACTTCCTTTAACTCTGCAAGAGGGGTGAGGTTGCCATCGTGTGGTGGGTATAAATATTGCAGTCTCAATCCACTGATGTTACAAGTGAATGACGGTTTTACATGGCAAGACCCAGACAAATTCTTACAGTAATTACAGCTGCGAATGATGTGCAAGTATACACCTATACATATTTAACCAGGAAAATTATATATATATATATATATATCTATATATATATATATATATATATATATATATATATATATATATATATATATATGCAGGGGCGTATCCGGGTAATATAGAGCCTATGGCAAACACTGAAATTGCGCCCCACCCCCACCCCATTCAGAGCCCCCTTCCTCTCTAAAAACAGCATTGTTTCTCATGTAAATGTGTAATGGTTGCTTGTGTTTTTGAATCGGAATATTGCTTGTTTCTTTTTTGGAAACATATCTTCTTATTTCCTCTCTGTCTTCTTTTCTAATACTAAGCCAAGTGTGCCCTACATACATAAAATAAGTAGCCATGTTTTCTAGATAACAGAATTAATCTGATCTGAGGCCTGAGTGACAGGGAGGTACAGGGGCAGGCATGGGGGTGCAGTACAGGGGCAGGCATGGGGGTGCAGTACAGGGGCAGGCATGGGGGTGCAGTACAGGGGCAGGCATGGGGGTGCAGTACAGGGGCAGGCATGGAGGTGCAGTACAGGGGCAGGCATGGGGGTGCAGTACAGGGGCAGGCATGGGGGTGCAGTACAGGGGCAGGCATGGGGGTGCAGTACAGGGGCAGGCATGGGGGTGCAGTACAGGGGCAGGCATGGAGGTGCAGTACAGGGGCAGGCATGGGGGTGCAGTACAGGGGCAGGCATGGGGGTGCAGTACAGGGGCAGGCATGGGGGTGCAGTACAGGGGCAGGCATGGGGGTGCAGTACAGGGGCAGGCATGGGGGTGCAGTACAGGGGCAGGCATGGGGGTGCAGTACAGGAGCAGGCATGGAGGTGCAGTACAGGGGCAGGCATGGGGGTGCAGTACAGGGGCAGGCATGGGGGTGCAGTACAGGGGCAGGCATGGGGGTGCAGTACAGGGGCAGGCATGGGGGTGCAGTACAGGGGCAGGCATGGGGGTGCAGTACAGGGGCAGGCATGGAGGTGCAGTACAGGGGCAGGCATGGGGGTGCAGTACAGGGGCAGGCATGGGGGTGCAGTACAGGGGCAGGCATGGGGGTGCAGTACAGGGGCAGGCATGGGGGTGCAGTACAGGGGCAGGCATGGGGGTGCAGTACAGGGGCAGGCATGGAGGTGCAGTACAGGGGCAGGCATGGGGGTGCAGTACAGGGGCAGGCATGGGGGTGCAGTACAGGGGCAGGCATGGGGGTGCAGTACAGGGGCAGGCATGGGGGTGCAGTACAGGGGCAGGCATGGGGGTGCAGTACAGGGGCAGGCATGGGGGTGCAGTACAGGGGCAGGCATGGGGGTGCAGTACAGGGGCAGGCATGGGGGTGCAGTACAGGGGCAGGCATGGGGGTGCAGTACAGGGGCAGGCATGGAGGTGCAGTACAGGGGCAGGCATGGGGGTGCAGTACAGGGGCAGGCATGGGGGTGCAGTACAGGGGCAGGCATGGGGGTGCAGTACAGGGGCAGGCATGGGGGTGCAGTACAGGGGCAGGCATGGGGGTGCAGTACAGGGGCAGGCATGGGGGTGCAGTACAGGGGCAGGCATGGGGGTGCAGTACAGGGGCAGGCATGGGGGTGCAGTACAGGGGCAGGCATGGGGGTGCAGTACAGGGGCAGGCATGGGGGTGCAGTACAGGGGCAGGCATGGGGGTGCAGTACAGGGGCAGGCATGGGGGTGCAGTACAGGGGCAGGCATGGAGGTGCAGTACAGGGGCAGGCATGGGGGTGCAGTACAGGGGCAGGCATGGGGGTGCAGTACAGGGGCAGGCATGGGGGTGCAGTACAGGGGCAGGCATGGGGGTGCAGTACAGGGGCAGGCATGGGGGTGCAGTACAGGGGCAGGCATGGGGGTGCAGTACAGGGGCAGGCATGGCGCCCATGGTGCACCCCTCTAGATTTCTGAGCAAGTCTTCAGGCGGTCTTCTTCAGGTAGTTAAACTAATACCACACAAATAATTCAATGTTTCCATGTTTTTATTGAACATTCACAGTGCAGGTGGAAAAGGAATGTGAGGTGGGTGTGGATGACTCTCCCCGGCGCTGGCCACGTTTGGGGGGGTCACCTGCACCACCCAGCCTCCCCCTCCGGGGTGCCGCTGTGGTTCCCAGGCAGTGAGAGAGCCTGGGACCCCGCGGTCCCCCCGGTTGTATGGGGGCATTGGGAAGCCTCCCCGTGGCGCTCCTGGATAGTGTTAATGTAGCATGAACTAATTCCTGCAGGGCGACCGCTTTGCGGCATTGGTTCAATGGACCCTGCATAAGTTGGCATGCGAAAGCGAATGCATATTTGCATGAGCATTGCCTCATGAATAGCCAACTAGGCCAAATTTGCTTAGCCAGATATGTCAGGTGTTCACTTGGTGTTTAATGCACACATTCAATTCTCTGTGTAGGGAAAAGGTATGTGAACCCACACTTGGGCCTAGTGCACACCAGAGCGTTTCGGCTGCGGTTTGCGATCCGCTTGCGGGTGCGGATACGCTTGGGTAATGTATCTCAATGGGGTGGTGCACACCAGAGCGTTTCGGCTGCAGTTTGCGATCCGCTTGCGGCTGTGGATATGCTTGGGTAATGTATCTCAATGGGGTGGTGCACACCAGAGCGTTTCGGCTGCGGTTTGCGATCCGCTTGCGGGTGCGGATCCGCTAGGGTAATGTATTTCAATGGGCTGGTGCACACCAGAGCGTTTCGGCTGCAGTTTGCGATCCGCTTGCGGGTGCGGATCCGTTTCGGTAATGTATTTCAATGGGCTGGTGCACACCAGAGCGGGAGGCGTTTTGCAGAAACGCAAACTCCCGGGCTGCTGCAGATTTTGGATTGCGGAGGCGTTTCTGCCTCAATGTTAAGTATAGGAAAACGGCACTTCAGAGCGGTTTGCCAGGCGTTTTTTGTTACAGTAGCTGTTCAGTAACAGCTTTACTGTAACAATACATGAAATCTACTACACCAAAAACGCTACACAAAACCACAAAATGCTATCTGAAACGCTACAGAAAAAGAAGAAAAAGCGTTTCCAAATCTGCTAGCATTTTGCGGATCTGCTGGCGCTTTTTGGTGTGCACCAGGCCTCAGTGTTGTGTGTTTCTTCCAAGAAACTCAACTTTGGTTTCATCTGTCCACAGAATAGTTTGCCAGTTCTGCTGTGAAACCTCTGGGTGCTTTTTTTTGCAAATTTTAAACATGCAGCAATGGTTTTTTGGGACAGCGGTGGTTTCCTCTGTAATATAAACAGCACTGTTGCAAACTACAGAGGCAGAAGAGTCTCAATCTTCTAACTGTAATATTAAATACTTAACGCAGGAAGAAGTGAAGGCAAGACTAAATAAATTAAAAATAGACAAGGCACCTGGCCCGGATGGCATGCATCCTCGAGTCCTAAGGGAATTAAGTTCAGTTATAGATAAACCCCTTTATCTTATCTTTTGTGACTCTCTTGCAACTGGCAGAGTCCCAGTGGATTGGCGTACAGCCCACGTTTTCCCATTATTTAAGAAGGGCAAAAAATCTGATCCAGGAAATTATAGACCTGTAAGTTTAACATCAGTTGTATGCAAACTATTTGAGGGGTTACTAAGAGATACTATACATGACTTCATAGTAGAAAATAATCTTATTTCTCAGCATCAACATGGGTTTACTAAAGACAGGTCCTGTTTGACTAACATGCTCAGCTTTTATGAGGTAGTGAATGCTAATATGGATATTGGGAATGCTGTAGATGTGATATACTTGGACTTTGCAAAGGCCTTCGACACTGTTCCCCACAAAAGTCTGGTGCAAAAGTTGAGGATGCAAGGACTGGGGAAGAGTCTGTGTGCATGGATAGGGAACTGGCTAATGGACAGAAAACAAAGAGTTGTGGTCAATGGATCGTACTCAAAATGGGTGACTGTTAGCAGTGGGGTCCCACAGGGGTCTGTTCTGGGTCCAGTGCTCTTCAATTTATTTATTAATGACCTAGTAGATGCAGTAGTGAGCAATGTTGCTATTTTTGCAGATGATACAAAATTGTGCAGAATCATCAACTCTCAGGAAGATAGTGTCATATTGCAACAGGATCTGGATAGGATGGCTATATGGGCACATACATGGCAGATGAAATTCAATGTTGACAAATGTAAGGTCATGCATTTTGGACGTACTAATGGTCTAGCACCATACAAAATAAATGGGATACAGTTGGGGACATCAAACTTGGAGAAGGACTTAGGAGTACTCATTGACAACAAGTTAAATAATCGTACTCAATGCCAAGCAGCTGCAGCTAAAGCTAACAAAATTTTGGGATGCATTAAAAGGGAAATAAAAACTCGAGATGCTAGCATAATATTGCCCCTGTTTAACTCTCTAGTAAGGCCACATCTGGAATATGGAATTCAGTTCTGGGCACCACATTACAAAAAAGATATTGCAGTTTTAGAGCAGGTGCAGAGACGAGCTACAAAATTGATGCGTGGGATGGAAGGTCTCACTTATCGAGAAAGGTTAGATAAACTGGGTTTATTTAGTCTAGAGAAAAGACGCCTTAGAGGGGATCTAATTAACATGTATAAATACATCAGAGGGCAATATAATACCTTGGCGGATGAGCTTTTTGTCCCTAGGCCTTCTCAAAGGACTAGAGGACATGATCTGCGCATGGAGGAAAAATGTTTTAGCCATTTATTTAGGAAAGGGTTCTTTACAGTAAGAGTGATTAAGATGTGGAATGCATTGCCACAGGAAGTCGTTATGGCAAACTCTAGACATCCATGGCTACAATTACTAGGTAATGCCTAATGATGTTGATCCAGGGATTTTATCTGATTGCCATCTGGAGTCGGGAAGGAATTTTTCCCTTTAGGGGCTAATTGGACCATGCCTTGTAAGGGTTTTTTCGCCTTCCTCTGGATCAACAGGGGTATGTGAGGGAGCAGGCTGGTGTTGTACTTTGTACTGGTTGAACTCGATGGACGTATGTCTTTTTTCAACCAAAATAACTATGTAACTATGTAACTATGTATGCTGGTGGGCGAATGAAACATGCAAAGGCTTTGCCATTTTAATTAGTCAGTTGACTTATGGCAGCCAGTATTTAAAGAGACTCTGAAGTGTAAAAAAAAGTATTTTTATTTAATAAATCTGTTTAAAACTTTAGCCCTAACTGAATCGCTGCATTCCCGCCGCTCTAAACTATCTAAATCCCCCCTAACGCGCCCTCCCTCTCCCCTGCAAAATCCACGACTTTCTTGGTCTTGGATTTTGCTGCCCTACACGCTTTCGTGTAAAAAAAACGTATTTTTATTTAAGAAATCTGTTTAAAACTTTAGCCCTAACTAAACCCCCTTGGGCAGCGCTTCCGTGTGAGGCAGGGCTATGAGCTGCAGCCCTGCCTCACACGCGTCTGAGAGCAGCGGATCTCCGCCTCTCCCCCGCCCCTCTCAGTCTTCCTTCACTGAGAGGGGCGGGGCAGAGGCGGAGATCCGCCTCTGATAGACACGTATGAGGCAGGGCTGCAGCTCATAGCCCTGCCTCACACGGAAGCGCTGCCCAAGGGGGTTTAGTTAGGGCTAAAGTTTTAAACAGATTTCTTAAATAAAAATACGTTTTTTTTACACTTCAGAGTCTCTTTAAGTCAGGAGTTGACTGGTCAGAGCACACATCCCTTTCCCTTGTGCAGCATACAGTTGTGTTTCTTCCTTCCTGGGGGTGTTAGGGGGGGGGGGTGCAGATGGGCTTGCCCAGCGGTAGCAGCGTCTGAGGGTCTTATCTGTGCCCTGCCCCTCCCCCTCCCCCCACCACCACCACCATCAATTGACTTGAGGCAGCCAGTATTTAAGTCAGGAGTTGACTGGTCAGAGCACACATCCCTTTCCCTTGTGCAGCATACAGTTGTGTTTCTTCCTTCCAGGGGGTGTTGGGGGGGTGCAGATGGGCTTGCCCAGCAGTGGCAGCGTCTGAGGGGCTTATCTGTGCCCCTACCCGTCCCCCCCCCACCCCCACCATCAGTTGACTTGAGACTGCCAGTATTTAAGTCAGGAGTTGACTAGTCAGAGCACACATCCCTTTCTCATGTGCAGCACACAATATCCTCCCATGAACACCAGGGGCGTCGCTAGCCCTATTTTGGGGTGGCACGTGCCCCCAATCTGTCCTGGGGTGACATGGATCTCCGCCCAGCCGCCCCCTCTAGCAGCGGCTCCCTCCAGCCGCCGCCGCCGCGTCACTCAGACCTCAGGGTCAGGCGGCGAGCCGGCGACCAATGGTGTGGGCGCTAGGACCCAGTGGCCGCACTGATATGCGGAAGTGACATCACTTCTGCATATCGAGCGGGTGCGTCCAGCGCCCGCTCTTACTGGTCGGGTCGCCGCTGATCCTGAGGTCTGCTGCGAGGTAAGGGGGGTGGCGGGAGCGGCGGCGGCGGGGGGGCCCTCCCTGGCACTCACTCACTCCCTAAAGGGGCTCCCTGGCACTCACTCACTGCCTAAAGGGGCTCCCTGGCACTCACTCACTCCCTAAAGGGGCTCCCCCTGGCACTCACTCACTCCCTAAAGGGGCTCCCTGGCACTCACTCACTCCCTAAAGGGGCTCCCTGGCACTCACTCACTCCCTAAAGGGGCTTCCTGGCACTCACTCACTCCCTAAAGGGGATCCCTGGCACTCACTCACTGCCTAAAGGGGCTCCCTGGCACTCACTCACTTCCTAAAGGGGCTCCCTGGCACTCACTCACTACCTAAAGGGGCTCCCTGGCACTCACTCACTGCCTAAAGAGGCTCCCTGGCACTCACTCCCTAAAGGGGCTCCCTGGCACTCACTCACTTCCTAAAGGGGCTCCCTGGCACTCACTCACTCCCTAAAGGGGCTCCCTGGCACTCACTCACTGCCTAAAGAGGCTCCCTGGCACTCACTCACTCCCTAAAGGGGCTCCCGGGATCGGTTGAAAAGGGCGCCTTAGCCGCCTGTATGGAAAGGGCGCCGCCATAGACATCAATGTTATTTCTGGAAATATGGGCTACAAGGTGTAGAAAAGGGCGCCCGAGTTTTGATATAGGCTACAAGTGGGCTCCCCTTTGTAGCCCATATTTTTTTCGGCTACAGTAAGGTGCCCCTCTGTAGCCCATATTATTGACTTTTTTTTGTAGCCGAAGTTTTTATATGGGCTACAAGCACTGTAAGCCGAATTATTTCATTCCCCCACTATCCATGGCGGCCTGGAGGGGGAATAGTAATTAACACATCCCAGAGTTTTTTTGTAGCCGAAGTTTTTATATGGGCTACACCAGGCGCCTTTTTTTTTTGTAGCCGAAGTTTTTATATGGGCTACACCAAGCGTCTTTTTTGTAGCCGAAGTTGGTATATATATGGGCTCCACCAGGCGCCCTTTTTTACCGGCGCCCTTTTCATGTAGACCCAGGGCTCCCTGGCACTCACTCACTCCCTAAAGGGGCTCCCTGGCACTCACTCACTCCCTAAAGGGGCTCCCCCTGGCACTCACTCACTACCTAAAGGGCCTCCCTGTCACTCACTCACTCCCTAAAGGGCCTCCCTGTCACTCACTCCCTAAAGGGGCTCCCTGGCACTCACTCACTCCCTAAAGGGGCTCCCTGGCACTCACTCACTCCCTAAAGGGGCTCCCCCTGGCACTCACTCACTACCTAAAGGGCCTCCCTGTCACTCACTCACTCCCTAAAGGGCCTCCCTGTCACTCACTCCCTAAAGGGGCTCCCTGGCACTCACTCACTCCCTAAAGGGGCTCCCCCTGGCACTCACTCACTACCTAAAGGGCCTCCCTGTCACTCACTCACTGCCTAAAGGGGCTCCCTGGCACTCACTCCCTAAAGGGGCTCCCTGGCACTCACTCACTGCCTGAAGGGGCTCCCTGGCACTCACTCACTGCCTAAAGGGGCTCCCTGGCACTCACTCACTCCCTAAAGGGGCTCCCTGTCACTCACTCACTGCCTAAAGGGGCTCCCTGTCACTCACTCACTGCCTGAAGGGGCTCTCTGTCACTCACTCACTGCCTGAAGGGGCTCCCTGGCACTCACTCACTCCCTAAAGGGGCTCCCTGTCACTCACTCACTGCCTGAAGGGGCTCCCTGGCACTCACTCACTCCCTAAAGGGGCTCCCTGGCACTCACTCCCTAAAGGGGCTCCCTGGCACTCACTCTCTAAAGGGGCTCCCTGGCACTCACTCACTCCCTAAAGGGGCTCCCTGGCACTCACTCCCTAAAGGGGCTCCCTGGCACTCACTCACTCCCTAAAGGGGCTCCCTGGCACTCACTCACTCCCTAAAGGGGCTCCCTGGCACTCACTCACTCCCTAAAGGGGCTCCCTGGCACTCACTCACTGCCTGAAGGGGCTCCCTGGCACTCACTCACTGCCTGAAGGTGCTCCCTGGCACTCACTCACTGCCTGAAGGGCCTCCCTGGCACTCACTCACTGCCTAAAGGTGCTCCCTGGCACTCACTCACTCCCTAAAGGGGCTCCCTGGCACTTGCTCACTGCCTAAAGGGGCTCCCTGTCACTCACTCACTGCCTAAAGGGCTCCCTGTCACTCACTCACTGCCTAAAGGGCTCCCTGTCACTCACTCACTGCCTAAAGGGCTCCCTGTCACTCACTCACTGCCTAAAGGTGCTCCCTGGCACTCACTCACTCCCTAAAGGGGCTCCCTGGCACTCGCTCACTGCCTAAAGGGGCTCCCTGTCACTCACTCACTGCCTAAAGGGCTCCCTGTCACTCACTCACTGCCTAAAGGGCTCCCTGTCACTCACTCACTGCCTAAAGGGCTCCTTGTCACTCACTCACTGCCTAAAGGGCTCCCTGGCACTCACTCACTGCCTGAAGGGGCTCCCTGGCACTCACTCACTACCTAAAGGGGCTCCCTGGCACTCACTCACTACCTAAAGGGCCTCCCTGTCACTCACTCACTGCCTAAAGGGGCGCCCTGGCACTCACTCCCTAAAGGGGCTCCCTGGCACTCACTCACTGCCTGAAGGGGCTCCCTAGCACTCACTCACTCCCTAAAGGGGCTCCCTGTCACTCACTCACTCCCTAAAGAGGCTCCCTGGCACTCACTCACTGCCTGAAGGGGCTCCCTGGCACTCACTCACTCACTCCCTAAAGGGGCTCCCTGTCACTCACTCACTGCCTAAAGGGGCTCCCTGTCACTCACTCACTGCCTGAAGGGGCTCCCTGTCACTCACTCACTGCCTGAAGGGGCTCCCTGGCACTCACTCACTCCCTAAAGGGGCTCCCTGTCACTCACTCACTGCCTGAAGGGGCTCCCTGGCACTCACTCACTCCCTAAAGGGGCTCCCTGGCACTCACTCCCTAAAGGGGCTCCCTGGCACTCACTCTCTAAAGGGGCTCCCTGGCACTCACTCACTCCCTAAAGGGGCTCCCTGGCACTCACTCACTCCCTAAAGGGGCTCCCTGGCACTCACTCACTGCCTGAAGGGGCTCCCTGGCACTCACTCACTGCCTGAAGGTGCTCCCTGGCACTCACTCACTGCCTGAAGGGCCTCCCTGGCACTCACTCACTGCCTAAAGGTGCTCCCTGGCACTCACTCACTCCCTAAAGGGGCTCCCTGGCACTCGCTCACTGCCTAAAGGGGCTCCCTGTCACTCACTCACTGCCTAAAGGGCTCCCTGTCACTCACTCACTGCCTAAAGGGCTCCCTGTCACTCACTCACTGCCTAAAGGGCTCCCTGTCACTCACTCACTGCCTAAAGGGCTCCCTGGCACTCACTCACTGCCTGAAGGGGCTCCCTGGCACTCACTCACTACCTAAAGGGGCTCCCTGGCACTCACTCACTACCTAAAGGGGCTCCCTGTCACTCACTATCGGGGTCCCTGTCACTCACTACTTAACTGGAGGCGCCTGTCACTCACTACCTAACTTGGGGGGCTACCATATTAAGGGGGCATTCTGCCTATTCATGTGAAATGCTGTCTATTTATGTGCCTCATGACTGCTGAATTTGTCTTGTTGGGGGCCTCATGATTTGTTGGGGGCCTCATGATTGCTGAATTTGTCTTGTTGGGAGCCTCATGATTTGTTGGGGGCCTCATGATTGCTGAATTTGTCTTGTTGGGGGCCTTATGATTTGTTGGGGGCCTCATGATTGCTGAATTTGTCTTGTTGGGGGCCTTATGATTTGTTGGAGGCCTCATGATTGCTGAATTTGTCTTGTTGGGGGTCACATGATTGCTGAATTTGTCTTGTTGGGGGTCACATGACTGCTAACTGCGAGACTATGGGAAAAGCTGAATCCTTATCATATGAGACAATAGCATTAACAGTGGCGTAGCTAAAGAGCTGTGGGCCCCGATGCGTGTTTTACATTGGGGCCCCCCAAGCACTCTATACATAACAATTGATACGGCGCACCAAAACCTGCCAATGGCAACTACAGAGTCAGAGCTGTAAGAAGGGGATGGGGAACAGTTTGTTAATGATTACCACTATTCAAAGTATCTATAGAAGTGATTATTATGAGCACAGGATCAACAGAGAGCTAATAATGTAGTTGAGTGAGGTCCCTTCGGGGCCCCTCTGGCCCAAGGGCCCCGATGCGGTCGCAACCTCTGCAACCCCTATTGCTACGCCCCTGAGCATTAAACCTACTTTTTTAGCTTTTTAAAACAGAAAATAAAACTGGGAGGTTCTAAAAAAATGAATACATTTTTCAGGAGTAGGATGGATGAAATTGTTTATCTTCACAGTTTTTTTTCAACTTGGATTTTCCATAATGTTCATGTATGAGTTAAAACGTTTGTACAGTATTTAGTTTAAATTGCTGTTGCCACTTTGCGATAGATAAGTGACTTTTGGATTGCAGTTTGGGCACTCGGCCTCCAAAAGGTTCGCCACCACTGTCCTAATCTAATGTCCCACCATTGCTAGGTTCATGTAAATTTGTCTCCACCCGGCCGTTACCACACCTATATTCTGGTCCATGGCCCACCCATTTTTCGGTGCGGCGCGATAAGCACGCCACACAACGTGATCCTCATATTTTTGGCACGCTAGCTGCAGTGTGCTGAATTCTGCTGCCTACAGTATGTACAGTATACGCTGTTCTCTAGTGCCTGCACTGTGTGCTGATTTACCTCCAGTGTGTACAGTGTAAGGTGTTACTCTGTGCCTTTACTGATTGTAAACCAGCTATATTGTATGCTGATCCCTGCTACTTTCAGTATGTACAGTATTAGCTGTAAAGCCTGGTACACACATACAATTTTGATTAGCCAATTTTAGCTCTGTTCATAAAATTCATTGTCTGTTGGCCCACTTACTGCACGGGGGTGGTAAAATTGGGGGTCACTGATTGACCAATCAAAATTGTATGTGCGTATACATCTTTGATCTATGCCTATACTGATTGTAAATTATCCAAATAAAGGACAGGGGGCTCCATCCAATATTTTGATGGGCAGGCCCGTTATCTGTAGCTTACACCGCTGCTAAGTTCATGTACATTTGGCCCCACCCATGGCCACGCCCACTCACCGCATGGCCACGCCCATTTTTTGCCATGGCGCGCTGCGTGCGCCGCATATACCTCCCCGCCTGGTGCCCACAGGTGCCCCCGATCTCCAAGGACCCTAGAAACGCCCCTGATGAACACCATTCTTGTTTAGTGTTTTATGTATCATAGATTCGCTAACAGGGATGTTAGTATATGCCAGAGACTATTGTAAGTCTTTAGCTGCCACTCTTGGATTTTTCTTCACCTCATTCTGCACTGTGCTCTTGCAGTCATCTTTACAGGATGGCCACTCCTAAAGAGAGTAGCAGCAGTGCTGAACTTTCTCCAGTTATAGACAATTTCTCTTACCATGGACTTATGAACAGCAAGTCTTTTGGATATACTTTTATAAACCTTTCCAGCTTTACGCAAGTCAACAATTCTTAATTGTAGATCTTCTGTAAGCTATTTTGTGTGACGCATCATTCACATCAGGCAATGCTTCTGGAAAAGCAAACCCAAAACTGGTGTGTTTTTTATAGAGCAGGGCAGCTGTAACCAACACCTCCAATCTCATCTCATTGATTGGACTCCAGCTGGCTGACACCTCACTCCAATAAGCTCATGTTGGAGATGTCATTAGTCTGGGTGTTCACATACCTTTTCCACCTGCACTGTGAATGTTTCCATGGTGTGTTCAATAAAACATGGAAACATTTAATTATTTGTGTGGTATTAGTTTAAACAGACTGTGATTGTGTATTGTTGTGACTTAGATGAAGATCAGATCACATTTTATGACCAATTTGTGCAGAAATCCATATATTCCAAAGAGTTCACAAACGTTTTATTCCTACTCTATCTATCTATCTATCTATCTATCTATCTATCTATCTATCTATCTATCTATCTATCTACAGGGGTGCTCAGATAGCCCTTTTCAAAATCCGTATTGATCCGGAAACCCAGATATCCGGATCCAGATCAGATATCCGGATCCGAACTTTTGGGTATCTGAATAGAATCGGATATCCGACCCCAGTATCCGGGATATCCGGGTGGATTCGGATATCTGGATAGAAAAACCAGAAAGGGCCTTTAAATTGCTTTAAAACCGGTTTTTAGGGTATATGAGGCATGTAGATAGATAGAGTAGGAATAAAACGTTTGTGAACTCTTTGGAATATATGGATTTCTGCACAAATTTCACCATCTGCTGTGGTGAAATCATCCTATTTTCACCTGAAGAACATTGCAAAAATCAAGCACCTCATCCCCCCAGAAGATCTGCCAACCTTAGTCGTCATCACATCCTGACTGGACTACTGCAATGCTCTCTACACTGGTCTTCCAAAAAAGGTCTTGTACCGACTACAGCTGATACATTATACTGCTGCCAGACTGCTAACCAACCAACCCCGTCACTGCCACATAACGCCAGTCCTGCATTCCCTTCACTGGCTACCTATAGAATGGAGGGTCCTATTCAAGATCGGCCTACTGACATTTAAATCCCTGAATAATCTGGGCCCTGGATACATGAAAGATATGTTACAGCTGCGAAGCAATCCCCGCATTCTCAGATCCACAGGTTCTAATAATCTAGTCATACCCAGAGTCCACTTGGAAACTTTTGGTCCCAGAGCCTTCTGTCATGCTGCCCCTACGTTTTGGAACTCCTTACCTCAACAGATCAGGACAGCTCCATCCCTGGACGTGTTTAAATCCAGACTGAAAACCCACCTGTTCAGTCTGGCATTTGCAGAATTATAACTTTTGTTGTGTGAATACTTCATCCTACTACCAATTACTGAATCTGAGAGAGCCTAAGCGCTTTGAGTCCTATGGGAGAGAAGCGCTATGGAAATGTTATTGTATTATTGTATTGTTATGTAGCATCATTATTTTTTAAAGGGAAACACTAATTGATGATGTGGGGACTTAAAATCCCCCCCCCCCCCAAAAAAAATGGCTGTCAATTAACATCAGGACCAGGTTCCAGACAGCGGTCGAGCAGCCCACATGGGGCTTGATTCATAAAGCGGTGCTAACTGTTAGCACGCCTGTGAAAACCCCCTTAGCACGTCTAAACAAGCTTTTCACGCGTAAAACTTTACGCACGTAAAACTTTATGCGCGCACTGCACAGAGCGCAGGGCGCTCCGCGCGACGTGCCCATTAAAGCCTATGGGACTTAACGCGCGTAAAGTTTTACGCACGCAAAGTTAGCGCGCGATCTGATTGAGAAATCCGGTGCTAACCTACTTAGCACCCTGGTTAGCACTTCTAAAGACTTTAGACATGCTAAGTAGGTTAGCACCGCTTTGTGAATCAAGCCCATTGTGTCCAAAGTCCAACCGCACATCTGGGACATGGCAGTTTTCAGACCAGACACCTCCAAAAAATTACGCAGCAATTGTGTTTTGGGTTAAATATTGGTGGTATCAGCACAGCAGCAGTGGCCTGTGGCACCCTGGCGGTGGGAGCCGCAAAGGCAGCAGGAGCAGGGCAATGCAGCAGCAGCAGGTGTAACGTCTGCCAGGAGCATGCCGGACGTGGCACTTGGCAGTGGCACATGACACTTTTCATGTGGAGCTTTGCATGTAGCACTTTGCACTTGGCACATGGCACTTTGCACATGGCACTTTGCACGTGCCACGTGGCAAATGCCAAGTGCCACGTGCCAAGTGCAAAGTGCCACCTGCCATATGAAAAGTGCCACGTGCCAAGTGCCACATGCAAAGTGCCAACTGTCACGTGCCAAGTGCCACATGCCGAGTGACAGTCAGACAGCAGAGGAGAAGACACTAAGGGCTCGATTCACAAAGCGGTGAGAACCCAGTTAGAGACTTTAGGGGCCTGATTCACAAAGCGGTGCTAACAGTTAGCACCCTGGTGAAAAGCCCTTTATCATGCCTAAACTCAGTTTAGGCATGATAAGTTTAGGTGTGATAAGTTTAGGTGTGATAAGTTTAGGCATGATAAGTTTAGGTGTGATAAGTTTAGGCATGCTAAGTTTAAGCGCCAACTGCGTTAGCACCGCAGTGCACAGCTGATCAAAAGTTTTACGCTAGCAAAGACTGGTGCACTTTGTATAAAGTTTAATGGCGCTGCTTTGCGTGCGGGACTTTGCAAGCGATCTAAACTTATCTAAACTTAGCATGCCTAAACTTATCACACCTAAACTTATCACACCTAAACTTATCACGCCTAAACTGGCTTTTCACCAGCATGGTGCAATGGTTATCATGCCTAAAGTCTTTTAGGCATGCTAACTGGGTTAGCACCGCTTTGTGAATCGAGCCCCAGGCGTGATAACCATTGCACCACTCTGGTGAAAAGCCAGTTTAGGTGTGATAAGTTTAGGCATGATAAGTTTAGGTGTGATAAGTTTAGGCATGCTAAGTTTAGATAAGTTTAGATCGCTTGCAAAGTCCCGCACGCAAAGCAGCGCCATTAAACTTTATACGAAGTGCACCAGTCTTTGCTAGCGCAAAACTTTTGATCAGCTGTGCACTGCGGTGCTAACGCAGTTGGCGCTTAAACTTATCATGCCTAAACTTATCACACCTAAACTTATCATGCCTAAACTTATCACACCTAAACTTATCATGCCTAAACTGAGTTTAGGCATGATAAAGGGCTTTTCACCAGGGTGCTAACTGTTAGCACCGCTTTGTGAATCAGGCCCCTAAAGTATTTTAGGCGTGCTAACTGGGTTAGCACCGCTTTGTGAATCAGGCCCTAACTGTCACACTGGCACTGCTCAGCAGCACAGCAGTTCTGTAGTAATCTAACACAGTAGTACTACTACTCTAACAACTACTAGCACTGACTGCAGTACTACAGTACTAACTACACAATAACACAGTAATCCTATTCCCTAATCCCTAACCTAACCTGTACTGTAGCTAGCTAACAGGCATGAGCTTCCGAATTCCGCGGAATTGGGTATTCCGCATTGTACCGCAGAACACGGAAATTACAAAACGATAGTCGAAATATGCGGAATACCGTGAATTCGGAATCTGAATTTTTTGACAGTGCAGGGTGATGTGTACCCCTCATACAGGACACAGTTACCCCCAGCTTGTCTGATAGAGGGGGCTGTGCAGAGTGATTTGTACCCCTCATACAGGACACAGATACCCCTGGCTTGTCTGATAAAGAGAGCTGTGCAGAGTACCCCTCATACAGGACAATAATACCCTGGTGATTGGGGGGATGGAGAGGCATTCTGCAGGGCAGGACTGGAGAGGTGACCTCTTTTATCTCCATGTGTATCCTGACTTTAATCTCAGCTGTAATTCCAGGCAGGGGAGGGGTGAGGGATGGATAATGAGAAGGGGAGTTACAGAATATGTGGACAGCTGTCATTTAGTCCAACAAGCAGTGTTAAGTCTTTATTCTCCAGGAGCTCAGCAGCCATGGCCGACGCCAACCAGAAAAAGTCCTGTTCTCAGGTGTTGGGTGACTGGAAACGGTTTATATGGAACTCCAGAACTAATGAGTTTATGGGCCGCACTGGCAGCAGCTGGGGTAAGTCCTACATACAGGGGCAATATTCAAGGCAGCTGGCATATACAGATAGGGTAACATACGGGGCAGCTGGGGTAAGGTATGTATAGATGGGGTAACATACAAGGCAGCTGGGGTAAGGTATGTATAAATGGGGTAACATACAGGGCAGCTGGGGTAAGATATGTATAGATGGGGTAACATACAGGGCAGCTGGAGTAAGATATGTATAGATGGGGTAACATACAGGGCAGCTGGGGTGAGGTATGTATAGATGGGGTAACATACAGGGCAGCTGGTGTAAGGTATGTATAGATGGGGTAACATACAGGGCAGCTGGGGTAAGGTATGTATAGATGGGGTAACATGCAGGACAGCTGGGGTAAGGTATGTATAGATGAGGTAACATACAGGGCAGCTGGTGTAAGGTATGTATAGATGGGGTAACATACAGGGCAGCTGGTGTAAGGTATGTATAGATGGGGTAACATACAGGGCAGCTGGGGTAAGGTATGTATAGATGGGGTAACATACAGGGCAGCTGGGGTAATGTATGTATAGATGGGGTAACATACAGGGCAGCTGGGGAAAGGTATGTATAGATGGGGTAACATACAGGGCAGTTGGGGTAAGGTATGTATAGATGGGGTAACATACAGGGCAGCTGGGGTAAGGTATGTATAGATGGGGTAACATACAGGGCAGCTGGGGTGAGGTATGTATAGATGAGGTAACATACAGGGCAGCTGGGGAAAGGTATGTATAGATGGGGTAACATACAGGGCAGCTGGGGTAAGGTATGTATAGATGGGGTAACATACAGGGCAGCTGGGGTAAGGTATGTATAGATGGGGTAACATACAGGGCAGCTGGTGTAAGGTATGTATAGATGGGGTAACATACAGGGCAGCTGGGGTAAGGTATGTATAGATGGGGTAACATACAGGGCAGCTGGGGTAATGTATGTATAGATGGGGTAACATACAGGGCAGCTGGGGAAAGGTATGTATAGATGGGGTAACATACAGGGCAGTTGGGGTAAGGTATGTATAGATGGGGTAACATACAGGGCAGCTGGGGTAAGGTATGTATAAATGGGGTAACATACAGGGCAGCTGGTGTAAGGTATGTATAGATGGGGTAACATACGGGGCAGCTGGGGTAAGGTATGTATAGATGAGGTAACATACAGGGCAGCTGGGGAAAGGTATGTATAGATGGTGTAACATACAGGGCAGCTGGGGTAAAGTATGTATAGATGGGGTAACATACAGGGCAGCTGGGGTAAGGTATATATAGATGAGGTAACATACAGGGCAGCTGGGGTAAGGTATGTATAGATGGGGTAACATACAGGGCAGCTGGGGTAAGGTATGTATAGATGGGGTAACATACAGGGCAACTGGGGTAAGGTGTATATATAGATGGGGTAACATACAGGGCAGCTGGGGTAAGGTATGTATAGATGGTGTAACATACAGGGCAGCTGGTGTAAGGTATGTATAGATGGGGTAACATACAGGGCAGCTGGGGTAAGGTATGTATAGATGGGATAACATACAGGGCAGCTGGGGTAAGGTATGTATAGATGGGGTAACATACAGGGCAGTTGGGGTAAGGTATGTATAGATGGGGTAACATACAGGGCAGCTGGGGTAAGGTATGTATAGATGGGGTAACGTACAGGGCAGCTGGGGTAAGGTATGTATAGATGGGGTAACATACAGGGCAGCTGGGGTAAGGTATGTATAGATAGGGTAACATACAAGGCAGCTGGGGTAAGGTATGTATAGATGGGGTAACATACAAGGCAGCTGGGGTAAGGTATGTATAGATGAGGTAACATACAGGGCAGCTGGGGTAAGGAATGTATAGATGGGGTAACGTACAGGGCAGCTGGGGTAAGGTATGTATAGATTGGGTAACATACAGGGCAGCTGGGGTAAGGTATGTATAGATGGGGTAACATACAGGGCAGCTGGGGTAAGGTACGTATAGATGGGGTAACATACAGGGCAGCTGGGGAAAGGTATGTATAGATGGGGTAACATACAGGGCAGCTGGGGTAAGGTATGTATAGTGGGGGTAACATACAGGGCAGCTGGGGTAAGGTATGTATAGATGGGGTAACATACAGGGCAGCTGGGGTAAGGTATGTATAAATGGGGTAACATACAGGGCAGCTGGGGTAAGGTATGTATAGATGGGGTAACATACAGGGCAGCTGGTGGAAGGTATGTATAGATGGGGTAACATACAGGGCAGCTGGGGTAAGGTATGTATAGATGGGGTAACATACAAGGCAGCTGGGGTAAGGTATGTATAGATGGGGTAACATACAGGGCAGCTGGGGTAAGGTATGTATAGATGGGGTAACATACAGGGCAGCTGGGGTAAGGTATGTATAGATGGGGTAACATACAGGGCAGCTGGGATAAGGTATGTATAGATGAGGTAACATACAGGGCAGGTGGGGTAAGGTATGTATAGATGGGGTAACATACAGGGCAGCTGGGGTAAGATATGTATAGATGGGGTAACATACAGGGCAGCTGGGGTAATGTACGTATAGATGGGGTAACATACAAGGCAGCTGGGGTAAGGTATGTATAGATGGGGTAACATACAGGGCAGCTGGGGTAAGGTATGTATAGATGGGGTAACATACAGGGCAGCTGGTGTAAGGTATGTATAGATGGGGTAACATACAGGGCAGCTGGGGTAAGTTATGTATAGATGAGGTAACATACAGGGCAGCTGGGGTAAGGTATGTATAGATGGGGTAACATACAGGGCAGCTGGGGTAAGGTATGTATAGATGGGGTAACATACAGGGCAGCTGGGGTAAGGTATGTATAGATGGGGTAACATACAGGGCAGCTGGGGTAAGGTATGAATAAATGGGGTAACATACAGGACAGCTGGGGTAAGGTATATATAGATGGAGTAACATACAGGGCAGCTGGGGTAAGGTATGTATAGATGGGGTAACATACTGGGCAGCTGGGGTAAGGTATGTATAGATGGGGTAACATACAGGGCAGCTGGGGTAAGGTATGTATAGATGGGGTAACATACAGGGCAGCTGGTGTAAGGTATGTATAGATGGGGAAACATACAGAACAGCTGGGATAAGGTATGTATAGATGGGGTAACATACAGGGCAGCTGGGGTAAGGTATGTATAGATGGGGTAACATACAGGGCAGCTGGGGTAAGGTATGTATAGATTGGATAACATACAGGGCAGCTGGGATAAGGTATGTATAGATGGGGTAACATACAGGGCAGCTGGGGTGAGGAATGTATAGATGGGGTAACATACAGGGCAGCTGGGGTAAGGTATGTATGATGGGGTAACAAACAGGGCCGCTGGGGTAAGGTATGTATAGATGGGGTAACATACAAGGCCGCTGGGGTAAGGTACGTATAGATGGGGTAACATACAGGGCCGCTGGGGTAAGGTATGTATAGATGGGGTAACATACAGGGCAGCTGGGGTAATGTATGTATAGATGGGGTAACATACAGGGCAGCTGGGTTAAGGTATGTATAGATGAGGTAACATACAGGGCAGCTGGGGTAAGGTATGTATAGATGGGGTAACATACAGGGCAGCTGGGGTAAGGTATGTATGATGGGGTAACATACAGGGCAGCTGGGGTAAGGTATGTATAGATGGGGTAACATACAAGGCCGCTGGGGTAAGGTACGTATAGATGGGGTAACATACAGGGCAGCTGGGGTAAGGTTTGTATAGATGGGGTAACATACAGGGCAGCTGGGGTAAAGAATGTATAGATGGGGTAACATACAGGGCAGCTGGGGTAAGGTATGTATAGATAGGGTAACATACAGGGCAGCTGGGGTAAGGTATGTATAGATGGGGTAACATACAGGGCAGCTGGTGTAAGGTATGTATAGATGGGGTAACATACAGGGCAGCTGGGGTGAGGAATGTATAGATGGGGTAACAAACAGGGCAGCTGGGGTAAGGTATGTATAGATGGGGTAACATACAGGGCAGCTGGGGTAAGGTATGTATGATGGGGTAACACACAGGGCCGCTGGGGTAAGGTACGTATAGATGGGGTAACATACAGGGCCGCTGGGGTAAGGTATGTATAGATGGGGTAACATACAGGGCAGCTGGGGTGAGGAATGTATAGATGGGGTAACATACTGGGCCGCTGGGGTAAGGTATGTATAGATGGGGTAACATACAGGGCAGCTGGGGTAAGGTATGTATAGATGGGGTAACATACAGGGCAGCTGGGGTAAGGTATGTATAGATGGGGTAACATACAGGGCAGCTGGGGTAAGGTATGTATAGATGGGGTAACATACAGGGCAGCTGGGGTAAGGTATGTATAGATGGGGTAACATACAGGGCAGCTAGGGTAAGGTATGTATAGATGGGGTAACATACAGGGCAGCTGGGGTAAGGTATGTATAGATGGGGTAACATACAGGGCAGCTGGTGTAAGGTATGTATAGATGGGGTAACATACAGGGCAGCTGGGGTAAGTTATGTATAGATGGGGTAACATACAGGGCAGCTGGGGTAAGGTATGTATAGATGGGGTAACGTACAGGGCAGCTGGGGTAAGGTATGTATAGATGGGGTAACATACAGGGCAGCTGGGGTAAGGTATGTATAGATGGGGTAACATACAGGGCAGCTGGTGTAAGGTATGTATAGATGGGGTAACATACAGGGCAGCTGGTGTAAGGTATGTATAGATGGGGTAACATACAGGGCAGCTGGGGTGAGGAATGTATAGATGGGGTAACATACAGGGCAGCTGGGGTAAGGTATGTATAGATGGGGTAACATACATTGCAGCTGGGGTAAGGTATGTATAGATGGGGTAACATACAGGGCAGCTGGTGTAAGGTATGTATAGATGGGGTAACATACAGGGCCGCTGGGGTAAGGTATGTATAGATGGGGTAACATACAGGACAGCTGGGGTAATGTATGTATAGATGGGGTAACAAACAGGACAGCTGGGGTAAGGTATATATAGATTGGGTAACATACAGGGCAGCTGGGGTAAGGTATGTATAGATGGGGTAACATACAGGGCAGCTGGGGTAAGGTATGTATAGATGGGGTAACATACAGGGCAGCTGGTGTAAGGTATGTATAGATGGGGTAACATACAGGGCAGCTGGGGTAAGGTATGTATAGATGGGGTAACATACAGGCCAGCTGGGGTAAGGTATGTATAGATGGGGTAACATACAGGGCAGCTAGGGTAAGGTATGTATAGATGGGGTAACATACAGGGCAGCTAGGGTAAGGTATGTATAGATGGGGTAACGTACAGGGCAGCTGGGGTAAGGTATGTATAGATGGGGTAACATACAGGGCAGCTGGGGTAAGGTATGTATAGATGGGGTAACATACAGGGCAGCTGGGGTAAGGTTTGTATAGATGGGGTAACATACAGGGCAGCTGGGGTAAGGTATGTATAGATGGGGTAACGTACAGGGCAGCTGGGGTAAGGTATGTATAGATGGGGTAACATACAGGGCAGCTGGGATAAGGTATGTATAGACGGGGTAACATACAGGACAGCTGGGGTAAGGTATGTATAGATGGGGTAACATACAGGGCAGCTGGTGTAAGGTATGTATAGATGGGGTAACATACAGGGCAGCTGGGGTAAGGTATGTATAGATGGGGTAACATACAGGGCAGCTGGGGTAAGGTATGTATAGATGGGAAAACATACAGGGCAGCTGGGGTAAGGTATGTATAGATGGGGTAACATACAGGGCAGCTGGGGTAATGTATGTATAGATGGGGTAACATACAGGGCAGCTGGGGTAAGGTATGTATAGATGGGAAAACATACAGGGCAGCTGGGGTAAGGTATGTATAGATGGGGTAACATACAGGGCAGCTGGGGTAAGGTATGTATAGATGGGAAAACATACAGGGCAGCTGGGGTAAGGTATGTATAGATGGGGTAACATACAGGGCAGCTGGTGTAAGGTATGTATAGATGGGGTAACATACAGGGCAGCTGGTGTAAGGTATGTATAGATGGGGTAACATACAGGGCAGCTGGGGTAAGGTATGTATAGATGGGAAAACATACAGGGCAGCTGGGGTAAGGTATGTATAGATGGGGTAACATACAGGGCCGCTGGGGTAAGGTATGTATAGATGGAGTAACATACAAGGCAGCTGGTGTAAGGTATGTATAGATGGGGTAACATACAGGGCAGCTGGGGTAAGGTATGTATAGATGGGGTAACATACAGGGCAGCTGGTGTAAGGTATGTATAAATGGGGTAACATACAGGGCCGCTGGGGTAAGGTATGTATAGATGGAGTAACATACAAGGCCGCTGGGGTAAGGTATGTATAGATGGGGTAACATACAGGGCAACTGTTATGGTTGGCTATATGTGGATTCCTTCAGATGTGGCGTCATAATGTGGTTGGCTATAACTTTTTGTTTTTGCTTTTGTTCATGATACTTTGTAAGTTTAGTAAAGAAAGAATTAGGAACAGGGATAGGTTCCTGAAGAGAATCAGAAGTCAGAAAAAATCAGAAATCAGAAAATATTATTTCGCCCTTAAAGAAAATCTGTATTGTTAAAATCGCTCAAAAGTAAACATACCAGTGCGTTAGGGGACATCTCCTATTACCCTCTGTCACAATTTCGCCGCTCCTCACCGCATTAAAAGTGGTTAAAAATAGTTTTAAAAAGTTTGTTTATAAACAAACAAAATGGCCACCAAAACAGGAAGTAGGTTGATGTACAGCATGTCCACACATAGAAAATACATCCATACACAAGCAGGCTGTATACACCCTTCCTTTTGAATCTCAAGAGATCATTGTGTGTTTCTTTCCCCCTGCAGTTATGCACTGAAGTTTCAGGCTGCTCTTTTCTTCCTGCAAACAGCTTTGCCCTTGTTTGTAATTCCTCAGTATGTGAAAGCTAGTGTTGGGCGAATATCTGGATGTTCGGGTTCGGTGTGGTTCGGCCTAACATGCCCCTGATGTTCGGCATGTTCGAGCCGAACCCCGAACCCAACCCGAACATGTCCCTTTGGGGCCCCTATAGGGTCCCAGCATAAAAGGAGAGCATGCCCTGAGCGCGGGGGGGGGGTCGGAAATGCCCCCACCCCTCCTCGCTAAGCTCTCCCTTCTGCCGGTACCCTATAATTAAATTTAAGTGCCCAAAAGTACCTGAGGAGGAGGAGGGCAGGAAGAGGGAAGCCGGAGTTCTTGGGCACTAGTACCATCTGGTGCTTCCGCCCTCTCTTGACGCACTTCCTGTTTACATTTGAAGTCACGTCAAGAGGGCGCAGAAGTACCGCGATGACGCGAACGAGGGTACGTGTCATCATGTAGATGACGCGTACCCTCGTTCGCGTCATCGCGGTACTTCTGCGCCTTCTTGACGTGACTTCAAATGTAAACAGGAAGTGCGTCAAGAGAGGGCGGAAGCACCAGATGGTACTAGTGCCCAAGAACTCCGGCTTCCCTCTTCCTGCCCTCCTCCTCCTCAGGTACTTTTGGGCACTTAAATTTAATTTTAATTATAGGGTACCGGCAGAAGGGAGAGCTTAGCGAGGAGGGGTGGGGGCATTTCCGACCCCCCCCCCCTCCGCGCTCGGGGCATGCTCTCCTTTTATGCTGGGACCCTATAGGGGCCCCAAAGGGACATGTTCGGGTTGGGTTCGGGGTTCGGCTCGACCATCCTGAACATCAGGGGCATGTTAGGCCGAACCACACCGAACCCGAACATCCAGATGTTCGCCCAACACTAGTGAAAGCCCAGCCAGCTCAGAGGACGATTTATCCAGCTTGTAAAAGATAAGAGAGAAGAGAGAAGCTGCCCTAATCTAAATAATACACAGGCAGTGTGCATAGAGGGGCCTGGAAGGGGGAGTTCATAGCAGAACCACAACACTGAAGAACTTGGAAGCCTTCCAGACACAGGCCGACAAGTCTGACAGGGGAAAGATACATTGATTTATTACAGAGACTGTGATAGTAGAAAGTGCTGCAGTAAGCCAGAACACATTAGAATAGCTTTTGGAACTTGTAGGATGATAAAAAACAGGATGCAATTTTGGTTACGGAGTCTCTTTAACACTGTGTCGGGCATACCGCTCTGTGGCCCCAGGAGTCCCCTTATATAAATAAATGCCCCAAATTTGTGTAAATCCTCTAGCTAGCACTAGGCTAGCTAGTAAGATTGTCGGGCACCACTGGATCCCCTGGATCGGTATCGGTTGAAAAGGGCGCCTTAGCCGCCTGTATGGAAAGGGCGCCGCCATAGACATCAATGTTATTTCTGGAAATATGGGCTACAAGGTGTAGAAAAGGGCGCCCGAGTTTTGATATAGGCTACAAGCGGGCTCCCCTTTGTAGCCCATATTTTTTCGGCTACAAGGTTTTCGGCTACAGTAGGGTGCACCTTTGTAGCCCATATTATTGCCTTTTTTTTGTTGCCGAAGTTTGTATATGGGCTACAAGCGCTGGAAGCCGAATTATTTCATTCCCCCACTATCCATGGCGGCCTGGAGGGGGAATAGTAATTTACACATCCCGGAGTTTTTTTATAGCCAAAGTTTTTATATGGGCTACACCAGGCGCCTTTTTTGTAGCCGAAGTTGGTATATATAGGCTCCACCAGGCGCCCTTTTTTACAGGCGCCCTCAGGGCCGGTGCTACCATAGAGGCAAGGAGGCAGCTGCCCCAGGGCCCCAGAGCTTGTAGGGGCCCCCAGTGGTTACAAGAGGAAAACATTTTGTTCAAATCGGCCTTATAGTTTTTGAGAAAATCGATTTTAAAGTTTCAAAGGAAAAAAATACACATTTAAAAACCTGCCGACTTTAATGGTTAATAGCAAATCCACCTTAAATGCTAGAAACCCTAAATTTGCGGGATATGTTAAAGGGAATGTCCAAGCAAAATAAAAAAATGAGTTTCACTTACCTGGGGCTTCTACCAGCCCCCTGCAGCCATCCTGTGCCCTCGTAGTCACTAACTGCTGCTCCAGTCCCACGCAGCCAGCTAGTTCTGCTTCTACCAGCCCCCTGCAGCCATCCTGTGCCCTCGCAGTCACTCACTGCTGCTCCAGTCCCCTGCCGCCAGCTAGTTCTGCTTCTACCAGCCCCATGCAGCCATCCTGTGCCCTCGTAGTCACTCACTGCTGCTCCGGTCCCCCTCCAGCTAGTTCTGCTTCTACCAGCCCCATGCAGCCATCCTGTACCCTCGCAGTCACTCACTGCTGCTCCAGTCCCCTGCCGCCAGCTAGTTCTGCTTCTACCAGCCCCATGCAGCCATCCTGTGCCCTCGTAGTCACTCACTGCTGCTCCAGTCCCCCGCCGCCAGCTAGTTCTGCTTCTACCAGCCCCCTGCAGCCATCCTGTGCCCTCGTAGTCACTCACTGCTGCTCCAGTCCCCCGCCGCCAGCTAGTTCTGCTTCTACCAGCCCCCTGCAGCCATCCTGTGCCCTCGTAGTCACTCACTGCTGCTCCAGTCCCCCGCCGCCAGCTAGTTCTGCTTCTACCAGCCCCATGCAGCCATCCTGTGCCCTCGTAGTCACTCACTGCTGCTCCAGTCCCCTGCCACCAGCTAGTTCTGCTTCTACCAGCCCCATGCAGCCATCCCATGCCCTCGTAGTCACTCACTGCTGCTCCAGTCCCCCGCCGCCAGCTAGTTCTGCTTCTACCAGCCTAATGCAGCCATCCTGTGCCCTCGTAGTCACTCACTGCTGCTCCAGTCCCCCGCCGCCAGCTAGTTCTGCTTCTACCAGCCCCATGCAGCCATCCTGTGCCCTCGTAGTCACTCACTGCTGCTCCAGTCCCCTGCCACCAGCTAGTTCTGCTTCTACCAGCCCCATGCAGCCATCCCATGCCCTCGTAGTCACTCACTGCTGCTCCAGTCCCCCGCCGCCAGCTAGTTCTGCTTCTACCAGCCCCATGCAGCCATCCTGTGCCCTCGTAGTCACTCACTGCTGCTCCAGTCCCCTGCCACCAGCTAGTTCTGCTTCTACCAGCCCCATGCAGCCATCCCATGCCCTCGTAGTCACTCACTGCTGCTCCAGTCCCCCCGCCAGCTAGTTCTGCTTCTACCAGCCTAATGCAGCCATCCTGTGCCCTCGTAGTCACTCACTGCTGCTCCAGTCACCCGCTGGCAGCTTCCCGACCTCGGAGGTCAGCGGGACGCATTGCGTACATTTTTACGCATTGAACCAGTAATGCGTAAAAATGTATGTGATAATGTTCCTGCACTAGCGGGAATGCGTAAAAATGTACGCAATGCGTCCCGCCGACCTCCGAGGTCGGTAAGCTGCCAGCGGGGGACTGGAGCATCAGTGAGTGACTGCGAGGGCACAGGATGGCTGCAGGGGGCTGGTAGAAGCAGAACTAGCTGGCGGCGGGGGACTGGAGCAGCAGTGAGTGACTACGAGGGCACAGGATGGCTGCATGGCGCTGGTAGAAGCAGAACTAGCTGGCGGGGGGACTGGAGCAGCTGTGAGTGACTGCGAGGGCACAGGATGGCTGCAGGGGGCTGGTAGAAGCAGAACTAGCTGGCGGGGGGACTGGAGCAGCAGTGAGTGACTACGAGGACACAGGATGGCTGCATGGCGCTGGTAGAAGCAGAACTAGCTGGTGGCGGGGGACTGGAGCAGCAGTGAGTGACTAAGAAGGCACAGGATGGCTGCATGGGGCTGGTAGAAGCAGAACTAGCTGGTGGCGGGGGACTGGAGCAGCAGTGAGGGACTACGAGGACACAGGATGGCTGCATGGGGCTGGTAGAAGCAGAACTAGCTGGCGGCGGGGGACTGGAGCAGCAGTGAGGGACTACGAGGACACAGGATGGCTGCATGGGGCTGGTAGAAGCAGAACTAGCTGGTGGTGGGGGACTGGAGCAGCAGTGAGTGACTAAGAAGGCACAGGATGGCTGCATGGGGCTGGTAGAAGCCCCAGGTAAGTGAAACTCATTTTTTTATTTTGCTTGGACATTCCCTTTAAGGAGATCATTAAGAATAAGAGGAAAAAACAATTTTTCAAAAAGACCTTATAGCTTTTGAAAAAATCGATTTTAAAGTTTTGAAGGAAAAAAGTATACTTTTAAATGCGGTAAATGTCACTTTTAGTAGCAAACCTAACGGTAGTGTAATTTTACATGCATCAAAAGAAAGAGCAATAAATTTCCTGACGGGGTTTCCAGGGGGTCCATACGCAGCCGCAGCGCTTTGGCCAGCAATCGCTATACAGCCACAATATGGCTGTATGAAGATCCCTGGCATTTTTTCCTATTTTCCCATTTTTTTTTTTTTTATGTTTAGAGTGTGGGAATTAAAAAAAAAAATTATGTGGGGGCCCCCCTCCTGAAACTTTTTAACCCCTTGTCCCCCATGCAGGCTGGGATAGCCAGAATGTGGAGCTCCGACCGATTGGGACTTCACACCCTGACTATACCAGCTGCAAAAAAGGTCCTCTAATGCCAATTTTTGTTCCGGGGTATCTGTTGGGGGGGGCCCCCAGGGGCCCCATTGTTGCTTAAACCAGCCCTGGGCGCCCTTTTCATATAAACCCCCTGGATCCCTTGCGACCCCCCCTTTTATAGATTGCTCCCCCCCTGGATCCAGCGATCGCGCAGCCTCCTGGCACAGCTCCGGTCTTCACTATGGGGAGGATCGGGTCTGCGCATGACGTCATGTGCGATCCTTCCCATAGAGAGACCGGAGCTGTCCGGGGAGGCTGCGCGATCGCTGGATGCAGGGGAGGCTGCGCGATCGCTGGATCCAGGCTGGGTAACATATAATCGGTGGGAACAGCAGAGATCAGAGGGTGACAGAGACTTCTTCTAGCAAGCCTAGTGCTAGCTAGAGGATTTACACACATTTGAGACATTTATAAAAAAAAATCGGTCAAAAAGTACCAAAACTTACTGAGTGGCGTAACGCTCAGGGGGTTAATAACCGTTACTTATACATTGATACCAATAAGGGAACTACACTGTTCAGTCAGTGTTTACCCCACAAATCAACATCTGAGAAATTGCATGTTACTCCATACATATACAATCGAGCTTGTGCGAATCAATTCAAGATTCCAAGATTCAAGCACTTTATTGTCATTGTGTAACACAACGAAATGACTTTTCATGACAACCCCATGGTGCATATAGGGAACATAGTGATAGTAACAAGGAAGAGAAGAAATTATACAAGTATGCCAGGTATTACAGATGTTTAAACAATTTGTACACAGTGTTAATTATTTCAGAGAGGATTCAGAGTTCATCAAGTTTATGGCAGATGGGAAAAAGCTGTCTTTCAGTCTGTGTGTGTGTGCGGGTTGATCTAAAACATTTACCTGATGGAAGGAGCTCAAACAAGACGTTTCCAGGGTGAGTGTTGTCCTTGATAATGTTTTGGCCCTTCTCACGCTGCGAGTATTATACAAAAGTTCCAGTGATGGTAGTTCAGTGCCAATAATGGCTTCTGCTGTTTTAACTCGCTGCAGGCAGGGCCGGCCCGCTCATGAGGTGGGGTGAAACATTTGCCTCAGGCGGCAGATCTGGGGGGCGGCACCTGCCTGTCCATGCGCTGGCCCGCTGAGGGCCTCCCGCCGAGCTGGAGGGGTAGCGGGCAGAAAGGGGGTATTGGGCCTAGCGGCGGGGAGGGGGGTCAGACCCCCCTCCCTCTCCTGGGTCCCCCGATCTGCGCTCCCCTCCAGCGTTCAGTACAAGCCTGCATATGATGAAGAGGCAACGGGCGGGGGAATCGCTCACCTCTTCCGCGTTCCATCGTGCACTCCACTGACGTCACATCCTGCAAGGCCGTCCACTTACAATGCAGTGGGCGGCGTTGCAGGAAGTGACGTCAGTGGAGCACGCGATGGAACACGGCTGGGGGGGGGGGGGGGGCGATTTTTTTCTAATTTTGCCTCAGGCGGCAAAAAGTCTAGGGCCTGCACTGGCTACAGGGCTTCTCTAGTAGCCTTGGTGCAGCTGTTGTACCAGGCCGGCACGCAATTGGTCAGAACACTTTCTATAGTGCATCTGTAGAAATTAACCAGGAGCTTCTGTGGGAGGTTAGCGCTCCTTAGTTTTTTCAAAAAGTAGAGACATTGGCCTCAATTCACTAAGCTTATCTCCTGTCTTTATTAACTCTTCTAGAGTTATCACCATGGTGAAGAGGCATGTAGTATTCAGGAAACATTTTACCTCAGGCAAGCCTAAAGTTAACTCTTCTGTCTGTAAGTTAACTCTTTAATCCTTAAAATAACTCCAGAATTCTAGACAGGCTGTTCATTAACTGCATGTGAAAATAACTACAGAAGAGGTAACGTAAGGAATGAAGAGATAAGATAACTCTCTCACGTGTGGAGGTACGTTTTCTCTTGCCTTATTATCTCCAGCATGATCTTAGTGAATTGAGGCCAATGTTGTGCTTTGCCAGTTAGAGCTAAAGTGTTGTCAGCCCAGTAAAGGTTCTCTGCAAATATTAACTACCGTATATACTCGCAAGCAAGCCGAATTTTTGACCCCCCAAAAGTGGGCCAAAAGTTGGGGGGTCGGCTTGCTTGCGAGTCATGTTGGCTCCTCCTCCCCCCCCCCGGGGCCGCCGCTGCTATTAGCTTACCCGGCGGCTTCCCATATCCCTCCCTCCGTCTCCTGCACGGGCTTGTAAATAGTTCGCAGCAGCTCGCCCCACGGCGGCTGCTGTGTGATGACGGAGGAAGCTGTAGGCAGAGCGGCTTCCTGTACGGGCGATGTGTATCGCCGTTGCTATGGGAACCGCTCTGCCTACAGCTTCCTCCGTCATCACACAGCAGCCGCCGTGGGGCGAGCTGCTGCAAACTATTTACAAGCCCGTGCAGGAGACGGAGGGAGGGATTTGGGAAGCCGCCGGGTAAGCTAATAGCAGGGGAAGCCCCGGGGGGGGGGGGGGGGGGGGGCACTATCTACCTATACTGAGCACTATACTAGCTATACTGGGCACTATCTACTTATACTGGGGCACTATACTAGCTATACTGGGGCACTATACTAGCTATACTGGGGCACTATTCTAGCTATACTGGGGCACTATACTAGCTATACTGGGGCACTATCTACCTATACTGAGCACTATACTAGCTATACTGAGCACTATACTAGCTATACTGGGGCACTATCTACCTATACTGAGCACTATACTAGCTATACTGGGCACTATCTACTTATACTGGGGCACTATACTAGCTATACTGGGGCACTATTCTAGCTATACTGGGCACTATACTAACTATACTGGGGCACTATACTAGCTATACTGAGCACTATACTAGCTATACTGGGCACTATCTACTTATACTGGGGCACTATACTAGCTATACTGGGGCACTATTCTAGCTATACTGGGCACTATACTAACTATACTGGGGCACTATACTAGCTATACTGAGCACTATACTAGCTATACTGGGCACTATCTACTTATACTGGGGCACTATACTAGCTATACTGGGGCACTATTCTAGCTATACTGGGCACTATACTAACTATACTGAACACTATACTAGCTATACTGAGCACTATACTAGCTATACTGAGCACTATACTAGCTATACTGGGCACTATCTACTTATACTGGGGCACTATACTAGCTATACTGGGGCACTATTCTAGCTATACTGGGCACTATACTAACTATACTGAACACTATACTAGCTATACTGAGCACTATACTAGCTATACTGAGCACTATACTAGCTATACTGAGCACTATACTAGCTATACTGAGCACTATACTAGCTATACTGGGGCACTATACTAGCTATACTGAACACTATACTAGCTATACTGGGGCACTATTCTAGCTATACTGGGCACTATACTAGCTATACTGGGGCACTATACTGGCTATACTGGGGCACTATACTAGCTATACTGGGGCACTATTCTAGCTATACTGGGCACTATACTAGCTATACTGGGGCACTATTCTAGCTATACTGGGCACTATACTAGCTATACTGGGGCACTATACTAGCTATACTGGGGCACTATACTGGCTATACTGGGGCACTATACTGGCTATACTGCTATACTAGCTATACTGGGGCACTATTCTAGCTATACTGGGGCACTATACTAGCTATACTGGGGCACTATTCTAGCTATACTGGGCACTATACTAGCTATACTGAGCGCTATACTGGGGCACTATACTAGCTATACTGGGCACTATACTAACTATACTGAACACTATACTAGCTATACTGAGCACTATACTAGCTATACTGGGCACTATACTAGCTATACTGAACACTATACTAGCTATACTGAGCACTATACTAGCTATACTGAACACTATACTAGCTATACTGGGGCACTATACTAGCTATACTGGGGCACTATACTAGCTATACTGGGGCACTATTCTAGCTATACTGGGGCACTATACTGAGGCACTTTACTAGCTATACTGGGCACTTTACTAGCTATACTGGGGCACTTTACTAGCTATACTGGGCACTATACTAGCTATACTGAGCACTACCTACCTATACTGAGCACTATACTAGGACACTATACTAACTATACTGGGCACTATACTAGCTATACTGAGCACTATACTAGCTATACTGGGCACTTTACTAGATATACAGGGCACTATACTAGCTATACTGGGCACTATACTAGCTATACTGAACACTATACTAGCTATACTTTGCACTATACTAGCTATACTGAGCACTATGCTAGCTATACTGGGGCACTATACTAGCTATACTGGGGCACTATACTAGCTATACTGGGGCACTATTCTAGCTATACTGGGGCACTATACTGGGGCACTTTACTAGCTATACTGTGGCACTTTACTAGCTATACTGGGGCACTTTACTAGCTATACTGGGCACTATACTAGCTATCCTGGGCACTATACTAGCTATACTGAGCACTACCTACCTATACTGAGCACTATACTAGCTATCCTGGGCACTATACTAACTATACTGGGCACTATACTAGCTATACTGAGCACTATACTAGCTATACTGGGCACTATACTAAGCACTATACTAGCTATACTGGGCACTATATTAGCTATACTGAGGCACTACCTACCCATACTGGGCACTATACTAACTATACTGGGACACACTGGAGGGAATCACACGGCCAGCATTTCCTACCCCCGGCTTACATGAGGGTCAATCATTTTTTCCTGTTTTTTCAGTTAAAAGTTGGGGGGTCGGCTTACATGGGGGTCGGCTTGCTTGCGAGTATATACGGTAATTACATCACTAATGCTATGATTAGATATTTTACTTGCAATTATAGCTTTACCCGTATATTTTTCATGAGGTTCACTACCCCAACAGATCCCGCCATTTTCTGGAAAAGCTGACAAGAGAACACATTATAGAAAACTGTTAAGGCTCGTGTTCTCATCATTCCTCCAGAATAGAGACACCGAAAGCCCAATATAGTGTAGTATGTCTTGGTATGTGGATATGACAAGTAAGTATTTATACTCACAAACATGGGTTACTGTCCAGGTAACCACTATATCAGCAGGTGAGGAGATTAGACCTGTCCCCACTCAGGATTAAGAAGTCGCTCTCTATAGATAGGAAACATGGAGCAACACCCCTCCACCAAGGGTGGACTCAGGAACTGTATAAGCAGACAGGTGCCAAAAGGATAAAATATTCTAAAACCTTTAACTCTAAAACGACTTACCTCCTCCAAGCAGACACACACGAGTGTTGTGTATATGACACAAAGGCGCTGAGCTTTGCACCAGACCTATCTGAGTTTTATGCTCCGTTTCTATTGCCTGATGAAGCGGGAGATGCCCGCAAAACGCGTTGCACTTGCACTTTCGGGAGTATATAAATACATTCTTGTTGTTTTGAATATACAAAACACTTGTGTGTGTCTGGCGCCTCTGTCTGCTTCTACAATTCATTCCTCAAGGCTGAACACTCTGCAAGCTATGAATCCATCTCATTCCTCATGTTAATAACATCTCTATCGGTACGTCTTTTCAGGGCAGGTGCGTTATCCAGCATGCTCCAACGTAGCTGCATCGTGTTGTGCCGACTCTCAAAAAAGTGTTGTGGTGCCGAGGTATGCATTTGAGGGTCGGCAATTTTAAAATTCACGATTTTACGCTTATGTTCACCTACCCTCGTTTACACCATGCCAGTGGTCTTGCCCACATACATGATACCACATGGGCATTTCAGTCCATCCATATCCGACATAGTCACTATTGCAAGTGTAATGAGCCTAGATGTTATTGGTCACACCACCACCTTCTGAGTTTAGGCTGTGACTTGCGGCTTAGTGTGGAGCAGCAGCAGAACCATATCCCAGGGTCAGGGTGTCCTTTGCCAATGGCTATGGTGGTGAGTGGCACTTCTCACTGGCCTGGTTGGTGTGGAAGGCCAGCTGGCAGGTTCGTTTTCCAGCCGGGGAGAAGGTAGATGAGTTGGAGTAAAATGACTATTTTATAGGCCCGCTATTCTTCCAATCTAAGTGAATTCCAATTTAGTTATGAAACATCCTGAAGCACCTGCTTCATACAATGTTTTCCTGGGGGCGGTGCTGGGTACCGGGAGTGTGATGGATTCGCCTGCACGAGATGCACCCATCGTATGAAATCACGCACACAAGGCTTGATTCAGAGTATCCCTTTAGTTTTCTGCCTGGCTTAAACTAGTGTTTTTGTAGGACCAAGCTCTTCTCCATTGGAAGCAATTGTTTTGCTTATTCCTCTCTGAAGAGAGTGCAATAAACTCTCCAGCAGATTCAGTCACATTTCTTGTTTCTACTTCATAGGGACACTAATAGCAAGTCAGGAAAGCAGATCCATCATAAAACCACTACGTCTTCTCTCCAGCCAACCTTACCCATTCTTTGATACTTTTCAAAGGATATCGACAAGGAGAAGGGGGGGGGGGCAGATAACACCAGATCCCCTTTGTAAACTCCTAGCTGACCAAAGCTACATTCCTCCAAGCATCCTGACAGGGAGAATGCCTTATAATTAAACTTGGAATATATACTATTAATTTCACTATATTAGCCTTTCTGTAAATGCCAGCCATATCAAAATTAGCAGATGGGTGCTGGGTCCAATCTCAAGGTCAGGGGCGTAGCAATAGGGGGTGCAGCGGTAGCGACCGCATTGGGGCCCTTGGGCCAGAGGGGCCCCGAAGGGCCCTCCCTCAACTACAGTATTAGCTCTCTATTGGTCCTGTGCTCATAATAATCACTTCTATAGATACTTTGAACAGTGGTAATCATTAACAAGCTATTTCCCATCCCCTTCTTGCACCTCTGACACTGTAGTTACCATTGGCAGGTTTTGGTGCGCCATATCAATTGTTATGTATAGAGTGCTTGAGGGGCCCCATTGTAAGACTTGCATCGGGGCCCACAGCTCCTTAGCTACGCCACTGCTCAAGGTGTTTAAGCCAAAAAAAAGTTTGTCTACCACCTTCTGTCACAGATGTATGGTTTTCTCTGAAATGAAATATGATAATTGATATATGTTTAGTCTCTGAGAAAAGAGAGAATGCAAAGAACACGTAGGTCGCATTCTTGGTGTGATCGGACGCAATTAAATAATAACTTCAGATATTTCATATCTCTTTCTCCCTCTAATGAGAGGGGATGAAACCAGCTCATGTGGCAGGGACTGCCCCTCTCTGATTACCATCTCCTCCAGTGGAGAGAGGGTTATATTGCTGGAAACACTGACTGTCCCTCTGTGATTACTCTGTTTATATTGCTGGACACAAAGGCTGCCCATCTCTGATTACCATCTCCACCCTCCAGCGGAGAGAGGGTTATATTGCTGGACACACAGGCTGCCCATCTCTGATTATCATCTACACCCTCCAGCGGAGAGAGGGTTCTATTGCTGGACACACAGGCTGCCCATCTCTGATTACCATCTCCAGCCTCCAGTGGAGAGAGGGTTACATTGCTGGACACACAGGCTGCACCTCTCTGATTACCATCTCCAGCCTCCAGTGCAGAGAGGGTTATATTGCTGGACACACAGGCTGCCCATCTCTGATTACCATCTCCACCCTCCAGCGGAGAGAGGGTTACATTGCTGAACACACAGGCTGCCCATCTCTGATTACCATCTCTGCCCTCCAGTGCAGAGAGGGTTATATTGCTGGACACACAGGCTGCCCATCTCTGATTACCATCTCCACCCTCCAGCGGAGAGAGGGTTACATTGCTGAACACACAGGCTGCCCTTCTCTGATTACCATCTCCACCCTCCAGCGGAGAGAGGGTTATATTGCTGGACACACAGGCTGCCCATCTCTGATTACCATCTCCACCCTCCAGTGGAGAGAGGGTTCTATTGCTGGACACACAGGCTGTTGGGAGTCCCTTCATGCCTATCCCTTTTACCATCAAGGATTTGGGCTTTCATCTTTGGACTAATTACACACAGAACTTTTTAACTTCTGTTTGGACTTACAATTCCACTAGGACACAGTAATTTCTACAGACTGCTCAGACTATAACTAGTTATTATTCTCACTTTTATTCCAATTATTTTACTATATCATATCAATCTGTTCATGTTCTGTATTCATTTCATGCATTCATTTATTATAATATAAACAATTAAAAATTGTTTGTCTAAGTGCTTGTTCTTAATATCTCTGCAAAGAGTCCAGATTTTCAAAAGAGAACGTTACCATAACCATTTTTAGTGATATTGTTATAGTTTGCCATCTCTACAAAGGTTGTCGAAATAACCCTTTCCTTATAGGACTAGCTACAGTTAGTTTTTCCTTTTCGCACGCTAATGCGAATTGGTGGCAGCAACCCGATCTCTATATGACTGTATCGATTGTACGTACAATTGAAATTGTATTGTGTGCGGACTCACCAACCAATCCAAAACATGACTTTGCCTGCAGTGCTAAATGCCTTCAGCATCCCCTCAGGGTCAGAGGCTGAATGGTAAACTGCGGCAAAGGGAACAGGAATTTGAGGGTGATGTCACGGGGGTGCAGTTTGAAAGGGGTGATACCACTTTGTAGTTCCACCCCGCTCATCAGAAGTGGGGAGGGAGGCTGACAACATTGCTACCTACCTCTCCACGTGCCCCCCTCCTGCTCGCTCCATGATGGTGTGTCTGCTCCAGCAGCCAGATCATTGTTTTATAAATAGGATCTGTTCACACTTGTCAGTCTTTAGTAATCAGATCACACATTTGTGCAGTCTGCCTGGAGAGCAGATATGTTTCCCACATAGGCTTTGGTGGAAATGCATCTGCTACAGACCACAATAAACCATCAGAGAGGACACACTACTCTGTCCCTTCCCACTGGCTGTTCAGCCTCATACATCACATTCCTTCCCCCATACTTCCATGGACCCCAGGTGAAACCCTTCATAGAGTAAGTGTTGGGTACAGATGCATGGTAAATTTACCTAATTAATCCTTCTTAATCTAGGTGGGAGTTCATCATTTATTTTTCCTGTTCTTGATCATGTCAGGTCACACGGAATCTATCCATCCAACCCACAAAACCAATTCCAAATCCTGTAACCCAGACAAGATGTACAGGTCCATCACAGCCAAATGCCCATCTTAACTCCCACCCTTTGCCCTGGCTTCCCATGCTTCTGATAGACACCTGGGATCCGGTTCCTGGGAGCTTTACCAGATCCATCTATTGCAGACATGGCAATGGTCAGCTCACCACTCGACAGACTAATCGAATTAACCCCCGTAGCTGTAACCCCGAGCTGGATCCATGGAAGGTGTGTGATGTGCAGGGCTCTTGCAGTTCTATCTAGCTGTATGATTTTTAGGATGTAAAAGCTTGTGAAAAAATTGCACCGCTTTTAGACAGGAAAATTGTGAAATAATCATACCGCTAGGGAGGTTAATGCTCCTGGCATCCTCTCCCTCCACCGCACCTCCCTCAAGTCTGGAGAAACATCTGAGGTAACAACCATGACAGTCCTACCAATAGCAGCCTCAGAAAACCGGCAGCTAGTTGTGTGTGATGACCTGTGGGCAGGGCCGGATTTCTGCACAGGCCACAAAGGCCACGGCCTAGGGCGGAAAAAAATCAGAAGGATAAAAGGGCGGCAGGACCTGAGAGAGATAAGAGGCTGCATGTCAAAATAAATCATTTTTCCTGCTCCAAAGCGCCCCAGCTTTGCTGCACACACAGTCAGAATTCCAGAGCTCCATGTATTTTACTTACTTCGTGGTGTGCGATGAGACAGTGCTATCTCCTGAACATACAAGCTAAAGTTTATTGCCAGGGGTGAGAGAAACATGGATCACTATGTAGACACAATTTCTGATCCAGTAAAAGTAAACATTTTAACAGAATTATTTCCACTTTACATTTGGGAACATTTGGGAAATAGTGATCACAACATGATAACGTTTGATCTGGTGACTGATCGGCCACGGGGCAGCGGGACCACTAAAACTATGAATTTTAGAAAAGAAAAGTTTAATCAAATTAGGCAGGCACTAAGTTTGGTGAACTGGAATAATGTACTACAAGGGGAAGACACTGAAGGGAAATGGCAAGCTTTTAAACTTATACTCAATCAATATTGTAGTATGTATATCCCATATGGAAACAAAATGTCTAGGAATAAAAAAGGCCTCTATGGATGAATAGAAAGGTTAGAGATAAAATGAAGAGGAAAAAGAATGCCTATAAGGTCCTAAAACAGGAGGGGACCGAGGCTGCACTAAGCAATTATAAGGAGTGCAATAAAAATTGTAAAAAAAAAATTAGGCTGGCAAAGATTGAAGCTGAAAATCAAATCGCTAGGGATATCAAATCTAACCCAAAAAAGTTTTACAAGTACATCAACTCTAAAAAAAGAAAGGTTTACTGTATAGGACTCCTAAAGGATGAGGGTGGGAACTCAATGGTGGATGACCAAGGGAAGGCAGAGTTATTAAATGCTTTCTTTGCTTCTGTCTTCACAAAGGAAACAGCACTGTTGCAAATTACAGAGGCAGAAGAGTCTCAATCTTCTAACTGTAATATTAAATACTTAACGCAGGAAGAAGTAAAGGCAAGACTAAATAAATTAAAAATAGACAAGGCACCTGGCCCGGATGGCATGCATCCTCGGGTCCTAAGAGAATTAAGTTCAGTTATAGATAAACCCCTTTATCTTATCTTTTGTGACTCTCTTGCAACTGGCAGAGTCCCAGTGGATTGGCGTACAGCCCACGTTTTCCCATTATTTAAGAAGGGCAAAAAATCTGATCCAGGAAATTATAGACCTGTAAGCTTAACATCAGTTGTATGCAAACTATTTGAGGGGTTACTAAGAGATACTATACATGACTTCATAGTAGAAAATAATCTTATTTCTCAGCAGCAACATGGGTTTACTAAAGACAGGTCCTGTTTGACTAACATGCTCAGCTTTTATGAGGTAGTGAATGCTAATATGGATATTGGGAATGCTGTAGATGTGATATACTTGGACTTTGCAAAGGTCTTCGACACTGTTCCCCACAGAAGTCTGGTGCAAAAGTTGAGGATGCAAGGACTGGGGAAGAGTCTGTGTTCATGGATAGGGAACTGGCTAATGGACAGAAAACAAAGCGTTGTGGTCAATGGATCGTACTCAAAATGGGAGACTGTTAGCAGTGGGGTCCCACAGGGGTCTGTACTGGGTCCAGTGCTCTTCAATTTATTTATTAATGACCTAGTAGATGCAGTAGTGAGCAATGTTGCTATTTTTGCAGATGATACAAAATTGTGCAGAATCATCAACTCTCAGGAAGATAGTGTCATATTGCAACAGGATCTGGATAGGATGGCTATATGGGCACATACATGGCAGATGAAGTTCACTGTTGACAAATGTAAAGTTATGCATTTTGGTCGTACCAATGGTCTAGCACCATACAAAATAAATGGGATACAGTTGGGGACATCAAACTTGGAGAAGGACTTAGGAGTACTCATTGACAACAAGTTAAATAATCGTACTCAATGCCAAGACGCTGCAGCTAAAGCGAACAAAATTTTGGGATGCATTAAAAGGGAAATAAAAACTCGAGATGCTAGCATAATATTGCCCCTGTTTAACTCTCTAGTAAGGCCACATCTGGAATATGGAATTCAGTTCTGGGCACCACATTACAAAAAAGATATTGCAGTTTTAGAGCAGGTGCAGAGACGAGCAACAAAATTGATACGTGGGATGGAAGGTCTCACTTATCGAGAAAGGTTAGATAAACTGGGTTTATTTAGTCATATTGAAAAGACGCCTTAGAGGGGATCTAATTAACATGTATAAATACATCAGAGGGCAATATAATAGCTTGGCGGATGAGCTTTTTGTCCCTAGGCCTTCTCAAAGGACTAGAGGACATGATCTGTGCATGGAGGAAAAACGTTTTAGCCATTTATTTAGGAAAGGGTTCTTTACAGTAAGAGTGATTAAGATGTGGAATGCATTGCCACAGGAAGTCGTTATGGCAAACTCTATACCTGCATATAAAGGGGGCTTAGATGCTTTCCTTGCGTTGAAAGACATCCATGGCTACAATTACTAGGTTATGCCTAATGATGTTGATCCAGGGATTTTATCTGATTGCCATCTGGAGTCGGGAAGGAATTTTTCCCTTTTGGGGCTAATTGGACCATGCCTTGTAAGGGTTTTTTCGCCTTCCTCTGGATCAACAGGGATATGTGAGGGAGCAGGCTGAAGTTGTACTTTATACTGGTTGAACTTGATGGACGTATGTCTTTTTTCAACCAAAATAACTATGTAACTATGTAACAACTCAAGCTAGGCTAAACAATGTATTGCTGGTCAGTCAGACTCTGTTAACCTCCTTAGCGGTAACCCCGTGCTGGACACGGGGTAAGCCGCCGGAGGGTGCCGCTCAGGCCCTGCTGGGCCGATTTTCATAATTTTTTTTTTGCTGGACGCAGCTAGCACTTTGCTAGCTGCGCCAGCGCTCTGATCGCCGCCGGCCCCCGCCCGATCGCCGCTATTTGCTGCGGCGCGCGCCCCCCCCCCAGACCCCAGCGCTGCCTGGCCAATCAGTGCCAGGCAGCGCCGAGGGGTGGCCCGGGACTCCCAATGACGTCCCGACGTCAGTGACGTCGGTGACGTCATCCCGCCCCGTCGCCATGGCGACGGGGGAAGCCCTCCAGGAAATCCCGTTCTATGAACGGGATTTCCTGATCGGAGATCGCCGAAGGCGATCGAAGCGGGCGGGGGGATGCCGCTCAGCAGCGGCTATCATGTAGCGAGCCCTCGGCTCGCTACATGATTAAAAAAAAAAAAAAATTTTAAAACTGCTGCGCTCCCTCCTGGCGGTATTTTTCATACCGCCAAGGAGGTTAATGACTTGAACCATTCCTTCTCCTCTCTCCCCCTGGATTGTAAATCTTAAACAGAAAGATAAGGTTTTTGTTTCCTTAGAGAGATTTATGACAGCCCCTTCTAAGCTAAATCTTAACCCCTTGCTGGCTCATTTTAAAGGCAGCAGTAGTCTAGTATGAGATAGACAACTTCTCTATAATTATAATTACAAATGTACTGTTGTATACTTTTGTATTGTTACATTCTGTTTTGTATACCAAAAGTAATAACATACACTAAAAATTAAAAAATATATATATTTGTACCGTGTTGGCAAACAGTAAAAATAAAAACCTGTGAAAGAATCAGTACAATAAATACTATAAAATAAATGCAACAGATCTGTGATTACAGAAAAACAGAGAGGGAGATGAATGCCGCTCTGCTACTTCATGCCTGGTACACACCATGCAATTTCCCATCAGATAGATGGGTTCAAATTGATTATTTCTGACAGGTCTAATCTGATTTCTGATCATTTTTCTAATTGACTTTGTATAAGTGATCGGAAAATCGATTCAACCCATCTATCTGGTGCGTACCAGGCATTAGGGACTCACTGCTCTGACAGGAAAACAATCATTCATCATTTTTCAGAGAGAAAACATACATAGGTATCCTGCAAACAAGTGATCATTAAGGCTCATACACACATCAGACTATAGTCTTTGGAAAAAGAAAGATCACAGTCCAATCTTACCACCCTTCCATGTAGTATGAGAGCCACACCTACACAGTCTATTCTATGGAGCTGCACTCCCCATCAGACAGAAATCTTACCCCCTTCCATGTAGTATGAGAGCCATACCTACACAGTCTATTCTATGGAGCTGCACTCCCCATCAGACAGAAATCTTACCCCCTTCCATGTAGTATGAGAGCCACACCTACACAGTCTATTCTATGGAGCTGAACTCCCCATCAGACAGAAATCTTACCCCCTTCCATGTAGTATGAGAGCCACACCTACACAGTCTATTCTATGGAGCTGCACTCCCCATCAGACAGAGATCTTACCCCCTTCCATGTAGTATGAGAGCCACACCTACACAGTCTATTCTATGGAGCTGCACTCCCCATCAGACAGAAATCTTACCCCCTTCCATGTAGTATGAGAGCCACACCTACACAGTCTATTCTATGGAGCTGCACTCCCCATCAGACAGAAATCTTACCCCCTTCCATGTAGTATGAGAGCCACACCTACACAGTCTATTCTATGGAGCTGCACTCCCCATCAGACAGAGATCTTACCCCCTTCCATGTAGTATGAGAGCCACACCTACACAGTCTATTCTATGGAGCTGCACTCCCCATCAGACAGAAATCTTACCCCCTTCCATGTAGTATGAGAGCCATTCTCTACACAGTCTATTCTATGGAGCTGCACTCCCCATCAGACAGAAATCTTACCTCCTTCCATGTAGTATGAGAGCCACACCTACACAGTCTATTCTATGGAGCTGAACTCCCCATCAGACAGAAATCTTACCCCCTTCCGTGTAGTATGAGAGCCACACCTACACAGTCTATTCTATGCAGCTGCACTCCCCATCAGACAGAGATCTTACCCCCTTCCATGTAGTATGAGAGCCATACCTACACAGTCTATTCTATGGAGCTGCACTCCCCATCAGACAGAAATCTTACCCCCTTCCATGTAGTATGAGAGCCACACCTACACAGTCTATTCTATGGAGCTGCACTCCCCATCAGACAGAAATCTTACCCCCTTCCATGTAGTATGAGAGCCACACCCACACAGTCTATTCTATGGAGCTGCACTCCCCATCAGACAGAAATCTTACCCCCTTCCATGTAGTATGAGAGCCATACCTACACAGTCTATTCTATGGAGCTGCACTCCCCATCAGACAGAGATCTTACCCCCTTCCATGTAGTATGAGAGCCACACCTACACAGTCTATTCTATGGAGCTGCACTCCCCATCAGACAGAAATCTTACCCCTTTCCATGTAGTATGAGAGCCATACCTACACAGTCTATTCTATGGAGCTGCACTCCCCATCAGACGGAAATCTTACCACCCTTCATGTAGTATGAGAGCCACACCTACACAGTCTATTCTATGGAGCTGCACTCCCCATCAGACAGAAATCTTACCCCCTTCCATGTAGTATGAGAGCCACACCTACACAGTCTATTCTATGGAGCTGCACTCCCCATCAGACAGAAATCTTACCCCCTTCCATGTAGTATGAGAGCCATACCTACACAGTCTATTCTATGGAGCTGCACTCCCCATCAGACAGGAATCTTACCCCCTTCCATGTAGTATGAGAGCCATACCTACACAGTATATTCTATGGAGCTGCACTCCCCATCAGATAGAAATCTTACCCCCTTCCATGTAGTATGAGAGCCACACCCACACAGTCTATTCTATGGAGCTGCACTCCCCATCAGAAAGAGATCTTACCCCCTTCCATGTAGTATGAGAGCCACACCTACACAGTCTATTCTATGGAGCTGCACTCCCCATCAGACAGAAATCTTACCCCCTTCCATGTAGTATGAGAGCCATACTCTACACAGTCTATTCTATGGAGCTGAACTCCCCATCAGACAGAAATCTTACCCCCTTCCATGTAGTATGAGAGCCACACCTACACAGTCTATTCTATGGAGCTGCACTCCACATCAGACAGAAATCTTACCCCCTTCCATGTAGTATGAGAGCCACACCCACACAGTCTATTCTATGGAGCTGCACTCCCCATCAGACAGAAATCTTACCACCTTCCATGTAGTATGAGAGCCACACCTACACAGTCTATTCTGTGGAGCTGCACTCCCCATCAGACAGAAATCTTACCCCCTTCCATGTAGTATGAGAGCCACACCCACACAGTCTATTCTATGGAGCTGCACTCCCCATCAGACAGAAATCTTACCCCCTTCCATGTAGTATGAGAGCCACACCCACACAGTCTATTCTATGGAGCTGCACTCCCCATCAGACAGAAATCTTACCCCCTTCCATGTAGTATGAGAGCCACACCTACACGGTCTATTCTATGGAGCTGCACTCCCCATCAGACAGAAATCTTACCACCCTTCATGTAGTATGAGAGCCATACTCTACACAGTCTATTCTATGGAGCTGAGCTCCCCATCAGACAGAAATCTTACCCCCTTCCATGTAGCATGAGAGCCACACCTACACAGTCTATTCTATGGAGCTGCACTCCCCATCAGACAGAAATCTTACCCCCTTCCATGTAGTATGAGAGCCACACCTACACAGTCTATTCTATGGAGCTGAACTCCCCATCAGACAGAAATCTTACCCCCTTCATGTAGTATGAGAGCCACACCTACACAGTCTATTCTATGGAGCTGCACTCCCCATCAGACAGAAATCTTACCCCCTTCCATGTAGTATGAGAGCCACACCTACACAGTCTATTCTATGGAGCTGCACTCCCCATCAGACAGAAATCTTACCCCCTTCCATGTAGTATGAGAGCCATACTCTACACAGTCTATTCTATGGAGCTGAACTCCCCATCAGACAGAGATCTTACCCCCTTCCATGTAGTATGAGAGCCACACCTTCACAGTCTTTTCTATGGAGCTGAACTCCCCATCAGACAGAAATCTTACCCCCTTCCATGTAGTATGAGAGCCACACCTACACAGTCTATTCTATGGAGCTGCACTCCCCATCAGACAGAAATCTTACCCCCTTCCATGTAGTATGAGAGCCACACCTACACAGTCTATTCTATGGAGCTGCACTCCCCATCAGACAGAAATCTTACCCCCTTCCATGTAGTATGAGAGCCACACCTACACAGTCTATTCTATGGAGCTGCACTCCCCATCAGACAGAAATCTTACCCGCTTCCATGTAGTATGAGAGCCACACCTACACAGTCTATTCTATGGAGCTGCACTCCCCATCAGACAGAAATCTTACCCCCTTCCATGTAGTATGAGAGCCACACCTTCACAGTCTTTTCTATGGAGCTGAACTCCCCATCAGACAGAAATCTTACCCCCTTCCATGTAGTATGAGAGCCACACCTACACAGTCTATTCTATGGAGCTGCACTCCCCATCAGACAGAAATCTTACCCCCTTCCATGTAGTATGAGAGCCACACCTACACAGTCTATTCTATGGAGCTGCACTCCCCATCAGACAGAAATCTTACCCCCTTCCATGTAGTATGAGAGCCACACCTACACAGTCTATTCTATGGAGCTGCACTCCCCATCAGACAGAAATCTTACCCCCTTCCATGTAGTATGAGAGCCACACCCACACAGTCTATTCTATGGAGCTGCACTCCCCATCAGACAGAAATCTTACCCCCTTCCATGTAGTATGAGAGCCACACCCACACAGTCTATTCTATGGAGCTGCACTCCCCATCAGACAGAAATCTTACCCCCTTCCATGTAGTATGAGAGCCACACCTACACGGTCTATTCTATGGAGCTGCACTCCCCATCAGACAGAAATCTTACCACCCTTCATGTAGTATGAGAGCCATACTCTACACAGTCTATTCTATGGAGCTGAGCTCCCCATCAGACAGAAATCTTACCCCCTTCCATGTAGCATGAGAGCCACACCTACACAGTCTATTCTATGGAGCTGCACTCCCCATCAGACAGAAATCTTACCCCCTTCCATGTAGTATGAGAGCCACACCTACACAGTCTATTCTATGGAGCTGCACTCCCCATCAGACAGAAATCTTACCCCCTTCCATGTAGTATGAGAGCCATACTCTACACAGTCTATTCTATGGAGCTGAACTCCCCATCAGACAGAGATCTTACCCCCTTCCATGTAGTATGAGAGCCACACCTTCACAGTCTTTTCTATGGAGCTGAACTCCCCATCAGACAGAAATCTTACCCCCTTCCATGTAGTATGAGAGCCACACCTACACAGTCTATTCTATGGAGCTGCACTCCCCATCAGACAGAAATCTTACCCCCTTCCATGTAGTATGAGAGCCACACCTACACAGTCTATTCTATGGAGCTGCACTCCCCATCAGACAGAAATCTTACCCCCTTCCATGTAGTATGAGAGCCACACCTACACAGTCTATTCTATGGAGCTGCACTCCCCATCAGACAGAAATCTTACCCGCTTCCATGTAGTATGAGAGCCATACCTACACAGTCTATTCTATGGAGCTGATCTCCCCATCAGACAGAAATTTTACCCCCTTCCATGTAGTATGAGAGCCATACCTACACAGTCTATTCTATGGAGCTGCACTCCCCATCAGACAGAAATCTTACCCCCTTCCATGTAGTATGAGAGCCATACTCTACACAGTCTATTCTATGGAGCTGCACTCCCCATCAGACAGAAATCTTACCCCCTTCCATGTAGTATGAGAGCCACACCTACACAGTCTATTCTATGGAGCTGCACTCCCCATCATACAGAGATCTTACCCCCTTCCATGTAGTATGAGTGCCACACCCACACAGTCTATTCAATGGAGCTGCACTCCCCATCAGACAGAAATCTTACCCCCTTCCATGTAGTATGAGAGCCACACCTACACAGTCTATTATATGGAGCTGCACTCCCCATCAGACAGAAATCTTACCCCCTTCCATGTAGTATGAGAGCCACACCTACACGGTCTATTCTATGGAGCTGCACTCCCCATCAGACAGAAATCTTACCACCCTTCATGTAGTATGAGAGCCATACTCTACACAGTCTATTCTATGGAGCTGCACTCCCCATCAGACAGAAATCTTACCCCCTTCCATGTAGTATGAGAGCCACACCTACACAGTCTATTCTATGGAGCTGCACTCCCCATCAGACAGAAATCTTACCCCCTTCCATGTAGTATGAGAGCCACACCTACACAGTCTATTATATGGAGCTGCACTCCCCATCAGACAGAAATCTTACCCCCTTCCATGTAGTATGAGAGCCACACCTACACGGTCTATTCTATGGAGCTGCACTCCCCATCAGACAGAAATCTTACCACCCTTCATGTAGTATGAGAGCCATACTCTACACAGTCTATTCTATGGAGCTGCACTCCCCATCAGACAGAAATCTTACCCCCTTCCATGTAGTATGAGAGCCACACCTACACAGTCTATTCTATGGAGCTGCACTCCCCATCAGACAGAAATCTTACCCCCTTCCATGTAGTATGAGAGCCACACCTACACAGTCTATTATATGGAGCTGCACTCCCCATCAGACAGAAATCTTACCACCCTTCATGTAGTATGAGAGCCATACTCTACACAGTCTATTCTATGGAGCTGCACTCCCCATCAGACAGAAATCTTACCCCCTTCCATGTAGTATGAGAGCCACACCTACACAGTCTATTCTATGGAGCTGCACTCCCCATCAGACAGAAATCTTACCCCCTTCCATGTAGTATGAGAGCCACACCTACACAGTCTATTATATGGAGCTGCACTCCCCATCAGACAGACATCTTACCCCCTTCCATGTAGTATGAGAGCCACACCTACACAGTCTATTCTATGGAGCTGCACTCCCCATCAGACAGAAATCTTACCCCCTTCCATGTAGTATGAGAGCCACACCTACACAGTCTATTCTATGGAGCTGCACTCCTCATCAGACAGAAATCTTACCCCCTTCCATGTAGTATGAGAGCCACACCTACACAGTCTATTCTATGGAGCTGAACTCCCCATCAGACAGAAATCTTACCCGCTTCCATGTAGTATGAGAGCCACACCTACACAGTCTATTCTATGGAGCTGAACTCCCCATCAGACAGAAATCTTACCCGCTTCCATGTAGTATGAGAGCCACACCTACACAGTCTATTCTATGGAGCTGCACTCCCCATCAGAAAAAAATCTTTGTAAGATTCTGCACACACAGATGCTGTACAGACACAAAAGATCAGTATCTGCAAAAGATCTGTTCCTGCCAATGATCCGTTCCTGCAAATTGTATTCATAGTCTATGAGATCTGCAGATCATCATACACACCTTTTTAACAGACAATCATCTGCAGATCAGACAATCATCTGCAGATCTGAAAATCCATCCTGGTGGATCTGATCTGCAGATGAATGTCTGTTAAACAAGGTGTGTATGATGATCTGCAGACCTCATAGACTATGAATGCATTTTGCAGGAACGGATCTTTTGCAGGAACAGATCTTTTGCAGATACTGATCTGTTGCATGTGTACAGCATCTGTGTGTGCAGCATCTTACAAAGATTTCTGTCTGATGGGGAGTGCAGCTCTATAGAATAGACTGTGTAGGTGTGGCTCTCATACTACATGGAAGGGGGTAAGATTTATGTCTGATGGGGAGTGCAGCTCCATAGAATAGACTGTGTAGGTGTGGCTCTCATACTACATGGAAGGGGGTAAGATTTCTGTCTGATGGGGAGTGCAGCTCCATAGAATAGACTGTGTAGGTATGGCTCTCATACTACATGGAAGGGGGTAAGATTTCTATCTGATGGGGAGTTCAGCTCCATAGAATAGACTGTGTAGGTGTGGCTCTCATACTACATGGAAGGTGGTAAGATTTCTGTCTGATGGGGAGTGCAGCTCCATAGAATAGACTGTGTAGGTGTGGCTCTCATACTACATGGAAGGGGGTAAGATTTCTGTCTGATGGGGAGTGCAGCTCCATAGAATAGACTGTGTAGGTGTGGCTCTCATACTACATGGAAGGGGGTAAGATTTCTGTCTGATGGGGAGTGCAGCTCCATAGAATAGACTGTGAAGGTGTGGCTCTCATACTACATGGAAGGGGGTAAGATTTCTGTCTGATGGGGAGTGCAGCTCCATAGAATAGACTGTGTAGGTGTGGCTCTCATACTACATGGAAGGGGGTAAGATTTCTGTCTGATGGGGAGTTCAGCTCCATAGAATAGACTGTGTAGGTGTGGCTCTCATACTACATGGAAGGGGGTAAGATTTCTGTGTGAAGGGGAGTTCAGCTCCATAGAATAGACTGTGTAGGTATGGCTCTCATACTACATGGAAGGGGGTAAGATTTCTGTGTGATGGGGAGTTTAGCTCCATAGAATAGACTGTGTAGGTATGGCTCTCATACTACATGGAAGGGGGTAAGATTTCTGTGTGAAGGGGAGTTCAGCTCCATAGAATAGACTGTGTAGGTATGGCTCTCATACTACATGGAAGGGGGTAAGATTTCTGTCTGATGGGGAGTGCAGCTCCATAGAATAGACTGTGTAGGTGTGGCTCTCATACTACATGGAAGGGGGTAAGATTTCTGTGTGATGGGGAGTTTAGCTCCATAGAATAGACTGTGTAGGTATGGCTCTCATACTACATGGAAGGGGGTAAGATTTCTGTCTGATGGGGAGTGCAGCTCCACAGAATAGACTGTGTAGGTGTGGCTCTCATACTACATGGAAGGGGGTAAAATTGGTCTGTGATCTTTCATTTTCCAAAGACTGTGGTCTGATGTGTGTATGCACCCTGAGTGTGTGTGTGTGTGTGGGGGGGGGGGGGGGGGGGGGTTTGGTGGTACCGAACCTAGGGCACTGGGAAGTCCAAATCCAGCCCTGCCTGTGGGCATGCTTCCAGCCTTCCAGCATGGGTGGCTAGGGGGTCCCGGGTAGTGGATTGGCAAAGGGAGCCCTAATGTTAGTTATGGGGTGTCAGGGGTGCCCCCAGGTTATTCTCCGGGGGCCTCATTGTAACCAGAAGCGGCCATGGATAGATGGAAGGAAGACAGGCAGACAGGATGGGCCTCCTGGTTGTGTTGGTTATAAGTCATAGATTGCTGTGTTATTAATGATTTTAGCTCCATTTGATGCTACATCTGGCCATGACATGCAGGGGTTCTATATATAGTACAATAACACTGCTATACATAGGAGGATAATCATTATCTTCTCTGCAGTATTTAGATAGAAGACCGAGAGCCCAATATAGTGTAGTATGTATTAATAGGGGGTGGGATGTATTATGAAATGTAAGTAATATACTCACAAACCCGGGTTGCCTCCAAAGCAACCACTGTTCCAGTGCTGGGCCGAAATTACGCATGAGCGTAATTACGCATCGTAATTCAATGTAAATGTACGCGTAAGCGTTACGCGTAACTTACGGTCTTACGCGTAATTATTTACGCGTAAGACCGTAAGTGGTATCGTAATTACACTGTCTACCGTAATTGCTAGGCATGCGTAATTTTATGAACACTTACGCGTAATTTTACGCGTAATTACTAACGTAAAATCTCCCATTTTCTAAGAGTAGCCAATCAGTCAACATCCTAAGCAACCAATAGTATCTTCTCCCGCCCTTCAGTATAAGCGTACCTTTTGACGCATACGAATGATATGTACGCAATAACTGTCACATTGACGGCTATTGCGTACATATCGTCCGCATGCATCAAAAAATACGCATTAATGGGTATTACGGCACTACGCGTAACATCGTAGTGTAAGCGCCTTCATTACGGTATCCTTACGCGTAATTGCGTAAGTTTACGCGTAATTACAGTGATGTACTGTAGATAATTTCCTACGCCGTAACCTTAATTGCGTAATGCGTAATAGCGTAAAATTACGCGTAATGATCCGTAAGCGTAGATTTTTCCATTACGAGCAGCACTGCACTGTTCAGGCAGGTGGGGAGAACAAGCCTGTCCCCACTCAGGATTAAGACGTCGCTCTCCGTGGATAGAGGGAATGTGTAGGGTAGATCACCCTTCCACCAAGGGTGGACTTCTGGATGCGCAAAGGTGTACAGAGGCGCCGAAAGGATAAAAGTAGATAAAAAGTTTAAAATTGTTCTGGTTGCGGTGGTGGACCAATCAACCATAAACAGACAACAAAGCTGTCGATTTTCAAAACATATATACAGTTTATTCAATTGCTCCCAGTAAAGAGTCGCAACGCGTTTCGCAGGCACGGACCCGCTTCTTCAGGCAATAAAGGGCAGGAGCAATACACAGCGTGTAGTCTAGACGATGCTTGGCACCTCTGTACATCTCTGCAGTATTTGGCTGCTCTGTGAATTGCATAATTATGTGACTCAGAGCTGTACATATTGGATTTATACAGTGCCATCATATTATGCAGCGCACTTCATACAATCTAAATGACAATTGTGTAGTGTGACACTCCCCCTGCTGGCTGTGAGAATAAATTATCTCCAGTGTGACACTCCCCCTGCTGGCTGTGAGAATAAATTATCTCCAATGTGTCACTCCCCCTGCTGGCTGTGAGAATAAATTATCTCCAATGTGACACTCCCCCTGCTGGCCTTGTGAATACATTATCTCCAATGTGTCACTCCCCCTGCTGGCCTTGTGAATACATTATCTCCAATGTGACACTCTCCCTGCTGGCCTTGAGAAAACATTATCTCCAATGTGTCACACCCCCTGCTGGCTGTGAGAATAAATTATCTCCAATGTGTCACTCCCCCTGCTGGCTGTGAGAATAAATTATCTCCAATGTGTCACTCCCCCTGCTGGCTGTGAGAATAAATTATCTCCAATGTGTCACACCCCTGCTGGCCTTGTGAATACATTATCTCCAATGTGACACTCCCCCTGCTGGCCTTGTGAATACATTATCTCCAGTGTGACACTCCCCCTGCTGGCCTTGTGAATACATTATCTCCAATGTGACACTCCCCCTGCTGGCCTTGTGAATACATTATCTCCAATGTGACACTCCCCCTGCTGGCCTTGTGAATACATTATCTCCAGTGTGACACTCCCCCTGCTGGCCTTGTGAATACATTATCTCCAATGTGACACTCCCCCTGCTGGCCTTGTGAATACATTATCTCCAATGTGACACTCCCCCTGCTGGCCTTGTGAATACATTATCTCCAATGTGACACTCCCCCTGCTGGCCTTGAGGATACATTATCTCCAATGTGACACTCCCCCTGCTGGCCTTGTGAATACATTATCTCCAATGTGACACTTCCCCTGCTGGCCTTGTGAATACATTATCTCCAATGTGACACTCCCCCTGCTGGCCTTGTGAATACATTATCTCCAATGTGTCACACCCCCTGCTGGCCTTGAGAATACATTATCTCAAATGTGACACTCCCCCTGCTGGCCTTGTGAATACATTATCTCCAATGTGACACTTCCCCTGCTGGCCTTGTGAATACATTATCTCCAATGTGACACTCCCCCTGCTGGCCTTGTGAATACATTATCTCCAATGTGACAGTCCCCCTGCTGGCCTTGTGAATACATTATCTCCAATGTGTCACACCCCTGCTGGCCTTGTGAATACATTATCTCCAATGTGTCACACCCCTGCTGGCCTTGTGAATACATTATCTCCAATGTGACACTCCCCCTGCTGGCCTTGTGAATACATAATCTCCAGTGTGACACTCCCCCTGCTGGCCTTGTGAATACATTATCTCCAATGTGACACTCCCCCTGCTGGCCTTGTGAATACATTATCTCCAATGTGACACTCCCCCTGCTGGCCTTGAGAATACATTATCTCCAATGTGACACTCCCCCTGCTGGCCTTATGAATACATTATCTCCAATGTGACAGTCCCCCTGCTGGCCTTGTGAATACATTATCTCCAATGTGTCACACCCCTGCTGGCCTTGTGAATACATTATCTCCAATGTGTCACTCCCCCTGCTGGCCTTGTGAATACATTATCTCCAATGTGTCACTCCCCCTGCTGGCCTTGTGAATACATTATCTCCAATGTGACACTCCCCCTGCTGGCCTTGTGAATACATTATCTCCAATGTGACACTTCCCCTGCTGGCCTTGTGAATACATTATCTCCAGTGTGACACTCCCCCTGCTGGCTGTGAGAATAAATTGTCTCCAATGTGTCACTCCCCCTGCTGGCTGTGAGAATAAATTATCTCCAATGTGACACTCCCCCTGCTGGCCTTGTGAATACATGATCTCCAATGTGTCACTCCCCCTGCTGGCCTTGTGAATACATTATCTCCAATGTGACACTCTCCCTGCTGGCCTTGAGAAAACATTATCTCCAATGTGTCACACCCCCTGCTGGCTGTGAGAATAAATTATCTCCAATGTGTCACTCCCCCTGCTGGCTGTGAGAATAAATTATCTCCAATGTGTCACTCCCCCTGCTGGCTGTGAGAATAAATTATCTCCAATGTGTCACACCCCTGCTGGCCTTGTGAATACATTATCTCCAATGTGACACTCCCCCTGCTGGCCTTGTGAATACATTATCTCCAGTGTGACACTCCCCCTGCTGGCCTTGTGAATACATTATCTCCAATGTGTCACTCCCCCTGCTGGCCTTGTGAATACATTATCTCCAGTGTGACACTCCCCCTGCTGGCCTTGTGAATACATTATCTCCAATGTGACACTCCCCCTGCTGGCCTTGTGAATACATTATCTCCAATGTGACACTCCCCCTGCTGGCCTTGTGAATACATTATCTCCAGTGTGACACTCCCCCTGCTGGCCTTGTGAATACATTATCTCCAATGTGACACTCCCCCTGCTGGCCTTGTGAATACATTATCTCCAATGTGACACTCCCCCTGCTGGCCTTGTGAATACATTATCTCCAATGTGACACTCCCCCTGCTGGCCTTGAGGATACATTATCTCCAATGTGACACTCCCCCTGCTGGCCTTGTGAATACATTATCTCCAATGTGACACTTCCCCTGCTGGCCTTGTGAATACATTATCTCCAATGTGACACTCCCCCTGCTGGCCTTGTGAATACATTATCTCCAATGTGTCACACCCCCTGCTGGCCTTGAGAATACATTATCTCCAATGTGACACTCCCCCTGCTGGCCTTGTGAATACATTATCTCCAATGTGACACTTCCCCTGCTGGCCTTGTGAATACATTATCTCCAATGTGACACTCCCCCTGCTGGCCTTGTGAATACATTATCTCCAATGTGACAGTCCCCCTGCTGGCCTTGTGAATACATTATCTCCAATGTGTCACACCCCTGCTGGCCTTGTGAATACATTATCTCCAATGTGTCACACCCCTGCTGGCCTTGTGAATACATTATCTCCAATGTGACACTCCCCCTGCTGGCCTTGTGAATACATAATCTCCAGTGTGACACTCCCCCTGCTGGCCTTGTGAATACATTATCTCCAATGTGACACTCCCCCTGCTGGCCTTGTGAATACATTATCTCCAATGTGACACTCCCCCTGCTGGCCTTGAGAATACATTATCTCCAATGTGACACTCCCCCTGCTGGCCTTATGAATACATTATCTCCAATGTGACAGTCCCCCTGCTGGCCTTGTGAATACATTATCTCCAATGTGACACTCCCCCTGCTGGCCTTGAGAATACATTATCTCCAATGTGACACTCCCCCTGCTGGCCTTGTGAATACATTATCTCCAATGTGTCACACCCCTGCTGGCCTTGTGAATACATTATCTCCAATGTGTCACTCCCCCTGCTGGCCTTGTGAATACATTATCTCCAATGTGACACTCCCCCTGCTGGCCTTGTGAATACATTATCTCCAATGTGACACTCCCCCTGCTGGCCTTGTGAATACATTATCTCCAATGTGACACTCCCCCTGCTGGCCTTGAGAATACATTATCTCCAATGTGTCACTCCCCCTGCTGGCCTTGTGAATACATTATCTCCAATGTGACACTCCCCCTGCTGGCCTTGTGAATACATTATCTCCAATGTGACACTCCCCCTGCTGGCCTTGTGAATACATTATCTCCAATGTGACACTCCCCCTGCTGGCCTTGTGAATACATTATCTCCAATGTGTCACTCCCCTGCTGGCCTTGTGAATACATTATCTCCAATTTGTCACACCCCCTGCTGGCTGTGAGAATAAATTATCTCCAATGTGACACTCCCCCTGCTGGCCTTGTGAATACATTATCTCCAATGTGACACTCCCCCTGCTGGCCTTGTGAATACATTATCTCCAATGTGACACTCCCCCTGCTGGCCTTGTGAATACATTATCTCCAATGTGACACTCCCCCTGCTGGCCTTGTGAATACATTATCTCCAATGTGACACTCCCCCTGCTGGCCTTGTGAATACATTATCTCCAATGTGACACTCCCCCTGCTGGCCTTGTGAATACATTATCTCCAATGTGACACTTCCCCTGCTGGCCTTGAGAATACATTATCTCCAATGTGTCACTCCCCCTGCTGGCCTTGAGAATACATTATCTCCAATGTGACACTCCCCCTGCTGGCCTTGTGAATACATTATCTCCAATGTGACACTCCCCCTGCTGGCCTTGAGAATACATTATCTCCAATGTGACACTCCCCCTGCTGGCCTTGTGAATACATTATCTCCAATGTGACACTTCCCCTGCTGGCCTTGTGAATACATTATCTCCAATGTGACACCCCCCCTGCTGGCCTTGAGAATACATTATCTCCAATGTGACACTCCCCCTGCTGGCTGTGAGAATAAATTATCCTCAATGTGTCACACCCCCTCCTGGCTGTGAGAATAAATTATCTCCAATATGTCACCCCCTGCTGGCTGTGAGAATAAATTATCCCCAATGTGTCACACCCCCTCCTGGCTGTGAGAATAAATTATCTCCAATATGTCACCCCCTGCTGGCTGTGAGAATAAATTATCTCCAATGTGACACTCCCCCTGCTGGCTGTGAGAATAAATTATCTCCAATGTGTCACCCCCTGCTAACTGTGAGAATAAATTATCCCCAATGTGTCACTCCCCCTGCTGGCTGTGAGAATAAATTATCTCCAATGTGTCACTCCCCCTGCTGTCTGTGAGAATAAATTATCTCCAGTGTGTCACACCCCCTGCTGGCTGTGAGAATAAATTATCTCCAGTGTGTCACACCCCCCTGCTGACTGTGAGAATAAATTATCTCCAGTGTGTCACACCCCCCTGCTGACTGTGAGAATAAATTATCTCCAGTGTGTCACTCCCCTGCTGGCTGTGAGAATAAATTATCTCCAATGTGTCACTCCCCCTGCTGTCTGTGTGAATAAATTATCTCCAGTGTGTCACTCCCCCTGCTGTCTGTGTGAATAAATTATCTCCAATGTTTCACTCCCCCTGCTGTCTGTGAGAATAAATTATCTCCAATGTGTCACTCCCCCTGCTGGCTGTGAGAATAAATTATCCCCAATGTGTCACTCCCCTGCTGTCTGTGAGAATAAATTATCTCCAATGTGTCACTCCCCCTGCTGTCTGTGAGAATAAATTATCCCCAATGTGTCACTCCCCCTGCTGTCTGTGAGAATAAATTATCTCCAATGTGTCACTCCCCTGCTGTCTGTGAGAATAAATTATCTCCAATGTGTCACTCCCCCTGCTGTCTGTGAGAATAAATTATCCCCAATGTGTCACTCCCCCTGCTGTCTGTGAGAATAAATTATCCCCAAATGTGTCACTCCCCCTGCTGTCTGTGAGAATAAATTATCTCCAATGTGTCACACCCCCTGCTGGCTGTGAGAATAAATTATCCCCAAATGTGTCACTCCCCCTGCTGTCTGTGAGAATAAATTATCCCCAAATGTGTCACTCCCCCTGCTGTCTGTGAGAATAAATTATCTCCAATGTGTCACTCCCCTGCTGTCTGTGAGAATAAATTATCTCCAATGTGTCACTCCCCCTGCTGTCTGTGAGAATAAATTATCTCCAGTGTGTCACACCCCCTGCTGGCTGTGAGAATAAATTATCTCCAATGTGTCACACCCCCTGCTGGCTGTGAGAATAAATTATCTCCAATGTGTCACACCCCCTGCTGGCTGTGAGAATAAATTATCTCCAATGTGACACTCCCCCTGCTGGCTGTGAGAATAAATTATCTCCAATGTGTCACTCCCCTGCTGTCTGTGAGAATAAATTATCCCCAAATGTGTCACTCCCCCTGCTGACTGTGAGAATAAATTATCTCCAATGTGTCACACCCCCTGCTGGCTGTGAGAATAAATTATCTCCAATGTGTCACACCCCCTGCTGGCTGTGAGAATAAATTATCTCCAGTGTGTCACTCCCCCTGCTGGCTGTGAGAATAAATTATCTCCAATGTGTCACCCCCTGCTAACTGTGAGAATAAATTATCTCCAATGTGTCACTCCCCCTGCTGGCTGTGAGAATAAATTATCTCCAATGTGTCACTCCCCCTGCTGGCTGTGAGAATAAATTATCTCCAATGTGTCACTCCCCCTGCTGTCTGTGAGAATAAATTATCTCCAATGTGTCACTCCCCCTGCTGGCTGTGAGAATAAATTATCTCCAATGTGTCACCCCCTGCTAACTGTGAGAATAAATTATCTCCAATGTGTCACACCCCCTGCTGGCTGTGAGAATAAATTATCTCCAGTGTGTCACTCCCCCTGCTGGCTGTGAGAATAAATTATCCCTAATGTGTCACTCCCCCTGCTGGCTGTGAGAATAAATTATCTCCAGTGTGTCACTCCCCCTGCTGGCTGTGAGAATAAGTTATCTCCAGTGTGTCACTCCCCCTGCTGGCTGTGAGAATAAATTATCTCCAATGTGACACTCCCCCTGCTGGCTGTGAGAATAAGTTATCTCCAGTGTGTCACTCCCCGTGCTGACTGTGAGAATAAATTATCCCCAATGTGTCACTCCCCCTGCTGGCTGTGAGAATAAATTATCCCTAATGTGTTACTCCCCCTGCTGGCTGTGAGAATAAATTATCCCTAATGTGTCACTCCCCCTGCTGGCTGTGAGAATAAATTATCCCTAATGTGTCACTCCCCCTGCTGGCTGTGAGAATAAATTATCTCCAATGTGTCACTCCCCCTGCTGGCTGTGAGAATAAATTATCTCCAATGTGTCACTCCCCCTGCTGGCTGTGAGAATAAATTATCCCTAATGTGTCACTCCCCCTGCTGGCCTTGTGAATACATTATCTCCAATGTGTCACTCCCCCTGCTGGCTGTGAGAATAAATTATCTCCAATGTGTCACTCCCCCTGCTGGCTGTGAGAATAAATTATCTCCAATGTGTCACTCCCCCTGCTGTCTGTGAGAATAAATTATCTCCAATGTGTCACACCCCCTGCTGGCTGTGAGAATAAATTATCCCCAAATGTGTCACTCCCCCTGCTGTCTGTGAGAATAAATTATCTCCAATGTGTCACACCCCCTGCTGGCTGTGAGAATAAATTATCTCCAGTGTGTCACACCCCCTGCTGGCTGTGAGAATAAATTATCTCCAATGTGTCACTCCCCCTGCTAGCTGTGAGAATAAATTATCTCCAATGTGTCACTCCCCCTGCTAGCTGTGAGAATAAATTATCTCCAATGTGTCACTCCCCCTGCTGGCTGTGAGAATAAATTATCTCCAATGTGTCACACCCCCTGCTGGCTGTGAGAATAAATTATCTCCAATGTGTCACTCCCCCTGCTAGCTGTGAGAATAAATTATCTCCAATGTGTCACTCCCCCTGCTAGCTGTGAGAATAAATTATCTCCAATGTGTCACTCCCCCTGCTGGCTGTGAGAATAAATTATCTCCAATGTGTCACACCCCCTGCTGGCTGTGAGAATAAATTATCTCCAATGTGTCACTCCCCCTGCTGTCTGTGAGAATAAATTATCTCCAATGTGTCACTCCCCCTGCTGGCTGTGAGAATAAATTATCTCCAGTGTGTCACACCCCCTGCTGGCTGTGAGAATAAATTATCCCTAATGTGTCACACCCCCTGCTGGCTGTGAGAATAAATTATCTCCAATGTGTCACTCCCCCTGCTGGCTGTGAGAATAAATTATCTCCAATGTGTCACTCCCCCTGCTGGCTGTGAGAATAAATTATCTCCAGTGTGTCACTCCCCCTGCTGGCTGTGAGAATAAATTATCCCTAATGTGTCACTCCCCCTGCTGGCTGTGAGAATAAATTATCCCTAATGTGTCACTCCCCCTGCTGGCTGTGAGAATAAATTATCTCCAATGTGTCACTCCCCCTGCTAGCTGTGAGAATAAATTTTCTCCAATGTGACACTCCCCCTGCTGGCTGTGAGAATAAATTATCTCCAATGTGTCACTCCCCTGCTGTCTGTGAGAATAAATTATCCCCAAATGTGTCACTCCCCCTGCTGTCTGTGAGAATAAATTATCTCCAGTGTGTCACACCCCCTGCTGGCTGTGAGAATAAATTATCTCCAATGTGTCACACCCCCTGCTGGCTGTGAGAATAAATTATCTCCAATGTGTCACACCCCCTGCTGGCTGTGAGAATAAATTATCTCCAATGTGACACTCCCCCTGCTGGCTGTGAGAATAAATTATCTCCAATGTGTCACTCCCCTGCTGTCTGTGAGAATAAATTATCCCCAAATGTGTCACTCCCCCTGCTGACTGTGAGAATAAATTATCTCCAATGTGTCACACCCCCTGCTGGCTGTGAGAATAAATTATCTCCAATGTGTCACACCCCCTGCTGGCTGTGAGAATAAATTATCTCCAGTGTGTCACTCCCCCTGCTGGCTGTGAGAATAAATTATCTCCAATGTGTCACCCCCTGCTAACTGTGAGAATAAATTATCTCCAATGTGTCACTCCCCCTGCTGGCTGTGAGAATAAATTATCTCCAATGTGTCACTCCCCCTGCTGGCTGTGAGAATAAATTATCTCCAATGTGTCACTCCCCCTGCTGTCTGTGAGAATAAATTATCTCCAATGTGTCACTCCCCCTGCTGGCTGTGAGAATAAATTATCTCCAATGTGTCACCCCCTGCTAACTGTGAGAATAAATTATCTCCAATGTGTCACACCCCCTGCTGGCTGTGAGAATAAATTATCTCCAGTGTGTCACTCCCCCTGCTGGCTGTGAGAATAAATTATCCCTAATGTGTCACTCCCCCTGCTGGCTGTGAGAATAAATTATCTCCAGTGTGTCACTCCCCCTGCTGGCTGTGAGAATAAGTTATCTCCAGTGTGTCACTCCCCCTGCTGGCTGTGAGAATAAATTATCTCCAATGTGACACTCCCCCTGCTGGCTGTGAGAATAAGTTATCTCCAGTGTGTCACTCCCCGTGCTGACTGTGAGAATAAATTATCCCCAATGTGACACTCCCCCTGCTGGCTGTGAGAATAAGTTATCTCCAGTGTGTCACTCCCCCTGCTGGCTGTGAGAATAAATTATCCCTAATGTGTCACTCCCCCTGCTGGCTGTGAGAATAAATTATCTCCAGTGTGTCACTCCCCGTGCTGGCTGTGAGAATAAATTATCCCTAATGTGTTACTCCCCCTGCTGGCTGTGAGAATAAATTATCCCTAATGTGTCACTCCCCCTGCTGGCTGTGAGAATAAATTATCTCCAATGTGTCACTCCCCCTGCTGGCTGTGAGAATAAATTATCTCCAATGTGTCACTCCCCCTGCTGGCTGTGATAATAACTAGAGATGTAGCGAACGGCTCCCCGGCGAACCGTTCCAGGCGAACATTAGGGGTTCGCGTTCGCCTGCGCCAGGTGAACCTTTGCGGAAGGTCGATTCGCCCCATAATGCATTATGAGGGTCAACTTTGACCCTCTGCATCACAGTCAGCAGGCACATTGTAGCCATTCAGGCTACAGTAAGCCCTGGAGCCCCACCCCCCCTTATATAAGGCAGGCTCCGGCGGCCATTACACTCACTCGTGTGCCTGCTATTAGACAGACTAGGGCGAGCTGCTTGTTCTTCTAGGGACAGATTAGTTAGGTTCTTGGCTGCTTAGTTTGCTCCTGGCTGATTGTTATTGCTTTATAGCAACCTAGCTCTTGTCAGAGCTCATCCTGTACTTTATTTTTTTTACTGTGTGTCAAACTGGCACTTTTGTTGTATGCACAGCCTTGCTAATTGATAGTGTGTGTGTGCCACTGCCAGCAGCCCAGCACATTCAGTGACTGACTGCCTGTGTGTGTGACAGGGAGCTGCACATTGTACTACCCAGTACTGCATATACCCAGTACCTGTTGTGTTTACTTAACCCACCTCATCACTGCATATACCTAGCTTTGTGTTGAGTGAACCCAGCTCACTGCATCCTACTACTAGCTGTTGTGTTTACTTATCCCACCTCATCACTGCACATAACTACCTGTAGTGTTGAGTGAACCCAGCTCACTGCATATACCTACTACCTGTTGTGTTGAGTAAACCCAGCTCACTGCATATACCTACTACCTGTTGTGTTGAGTAAACCCAGCTCACTGCATATACAGTGGTGTGAAAAACTATTTGCCCCCTTCCTGATTTCTTATTCTTTTGCATGTTTGTCACACTTAAATGTTTCTGCTCATCAAAAACCGTTAACCATTAGTCAAAGATAACATAATTGAACACAAAATGCGGTTTTAAATGATGGTTTTTATTATTTAGTGAAAAAAAAAACTCAAAACCTACATGGCCCTGTGTGAAAAAGAAATTGCCCCCTGAACCTAATAACTGGTTGGGCCACCCTTAGCAGCAATAACTGCAATCAAGCGTTTGCGATAACTTGCAACGAGTCTTTTA